>NC_050527.1:4600615-4608070 GCF_002922805.2 Oryzias melastigma
TTATGTTACGCCCTGTTTTGATCTAGGACAGGGGTGTAAAACTCAATCGCACAAAAGCCAAAATCCAAAACACACTTTAGGTCATGGGCCAAGCAGGATAAACATTTATTAAACACCCTGAGACAAACTTTTTAACATAATTATGAACTAGATATATAACATTACCTGTGATAATGCTAGTATGAATGCTGTAAGCTAAATTTGGCTGCTAAAGATGCTAGTGCTGATAGCGGAAGATGCTGAAATTGATAGCTAAAAATGCTGATACTGATAGCTGAAATCACTGAGGCTGATAATCAGCTAAAATATTTGCTAAATGCCAAATTGGCCTAAAAAACTAAAACTAAAAAAAACAAAAAACAGCCTAAATTAACCAAAACAGCTAGCGTGTAAATATGAGCCTAACTTCAAAACAGCTTAAAAAACGTAAAAAGAAAACCCAAAATTAGACAAAACTGCTAGTATGTAGCTCAAATGTTAGCTTTAACTCCAAAACAGCCTAAAAAAACTTAAAAAACCCAGAATTAGCTAAAACAACTAGCATGTAGCTCAAATATTAAATAACTTCAAAATAGCTTAAAAAATGAAGAAAGCCCAAAATTAGCCAAAAACAGCTAGCATGTAGCTTAGATATTAACTTTTGTCCAAATAGCCTAAAAACCTTTTTTTTAAAAAGCCGAAATTAGCCAAACAGCTAGCATGTGGCTGAACTATTAGCTAAATTCCAAAAAAGCCTAAAAAATCTTGATAAATGTCAAAACAGTCCAAAAAGAATGCCAATTTTTAAAAATCAAAAAAACTTTTTAACATAACTATGAGTAATAAAAAGGCAGGAATATTATTCCAGAATAATTCAACTTAAACCTTAAATAACTTTCAACATTTAATCCTCCATAAAAATATATTTTGTCCAAATTAAACAAGTTAGAAATGAGTGCAAGATAACATCGAGCCATGAATAACAATAAAATAAAATGATCTGGAGGGCCGGATCCGGCCCCCGGGCCTTGACTTTGACACGTGTGATCTAGGAGATCTGGTGGAGAGTAACAAATTGGGGGCTTGTCCGGGATTTGAACCAGTGACCTCTCGCATGTTTTTGTTATTAATTTAAAGTTAAGGGTAAATATTACTTTTATGTTATGCTCCTCGATCCCTCAGACAAAAATGGGGGGTAACACTTTAGCAGAAGAGCATCTTATCTGACAGCAAAATCCTTCTATAGACAAATCAAAAAGCAAAAACAGAATCATAAAAAGGAAAAAGATCATTGTTTCAAGAATAAATGTCTTATTTCCAGTCTTGCAGGAAAAACAATTTTATTAAGAAAGTTTTTGCAAAGGAAAATAACTTTAGTTTAAGAAAATATGTCTGTGACTAGATTTATTTTCTTAGAATACAAATTCTTAGTAAGACCATTTTTCTTTGAAAGACATTCTTTGAAATTTTATAATTTGTTTTACGTATTTCTATGGAGCCCGTTTTTGTAGTGCAAAAAAAATCTTTTTTTCTCATCAAATCTCAACATCTACATTGAAGCTTCAGAAGGAATGATTCCAGATGTCCAATACAATTCAAACATTAAAAACACAATGTGGTACATTAGAGATAAAACTGTTTACAGGAAATCCAAAACCAGATTTGAGGACAAAGGATTTGTTGTGTCAAGAGAGGAAGAAGAGGAAGTTTTGGTGTTTTTAAACATGATCTCGAAACATTTTCCTCATGATGGAAGACATATAAGGAAATTAAAGCTTAAAATCAAATTTCTGAGTATGTCTTTATTCAAACAGTGGTCAATATTCTCAAAAATTCTGTTGGAATAAGCTTGTAGCAGTGACGGGCCATGACCTCCATGATCTGCTCTATTCTGATAGATCAACTTGTAGACGACTAGATCCAAGTACGTCTTTGTTTTCCTCGTCTGAGCTGCCATCTGTAGGGCTGGATAGCTCCAATATTGCTTAATAATGTTAGGTTGAGGTTGTAAGCGGCTGTAAGCCAGCGGAAGAGTGTGTAAACAAAGGGATGATGGGAAGTGAGTGTAGGCTTACTCTACAACCCCCTCAGCTCAGATCCAAATTTCTAATAAACTTCTGCCGCTCTATAGAGAGTATATCCTAGGAAATTACAGGATTTTGGCTAAAAACTGCAAGATCATATTTAAAAGACCACTGGGAACACTTAGAAAAGATGATTGAACTGGGACTTTAAGTCTAAAAGTAGCTTTTTGACATTTAGTCCATATGAATTAACCTCTTTTCCTCTTTTTGCCAAGCTGCAGAACTATATTTAAAAGAAAAATAGCCTGGTGGAAAAATGGAGAACAGGGATCTATGTGCTTCAGCTAAAATGATCCTCAGGCTGATTTAAATTTCTGTTGAAGAGCAGCACAAAAAGTTTCCCTTAAACGCCCAGACTTTGTTAAGGGCTCCTCTGGGTGAGTAGTTTTCATCATTCAAATGTGATGAAAATCTGTAAAAACTTTTAAACTGATTTGACAATCCCAAACATGCAAAAAGACAAATAAAAGGTTTTGTTTGCCTGAATTAGAAAGAAGAATGAAGAAAATAGGCAGGCGGTAAACAGTGGGTGGTTTGCCTGTTTGTGCGTCACAGCCAGGCAGTAAACTGGAGACAGAGGCAGGAGTGGCAGGCGGGGTCAGAGGTCAGCGCTTACCCCACACTTGCTGAGAGCGATGTACCACCATCTCTCCCTCACCGAGCGGAAACTGCGACCACCCACGCAGCTCAGCACCTCCTCGTTGCCATCGCCTTCCACCTGACAGCCAGAAGAAATGCAAGAACAGAGGACATCTTTTTTTTTTCCCCCAAACAGGCAGCATATTTTACCTCAGAGACTGTCACAGCAGAGTGGGAGGCCGAGATGAGGAAATACGAGCATATTTCACACCTCGGTATAGACTGTAAAGTGGCAGCCTAATCTACTAAACAACAGCAACATGCTGACAATCACACCCCTTAATGCAACAAACAAACAAGTGTTAAAATACGATGTTACAGCGAGGAGACGTCTTCTGAAACCTTGCTGACAGGCAGGGTCGAATCATCAAACGTGTAAAAATATAATTCAGTTATGGAAAAAAACGCAGTGGGACATCTGTTTTCTCCTCTCAAGAGGGAAGCTGAAACCACCGGGCTTTTATTCCAGGTTTTCCTGCAGCTCGGTGCAGGAGTTTAAATATGCATGCTGACATATTTGTGTCGTCTTACCACGCATCCTGACCAGGTGTAATGTGTGGTGAGATTGATGACCTGGTTGTTCTCAGGCCTCAGCACTGCTTCCTTCTGGTTACAGTTCTGAGAGAAAAGAACAAAAAACACGGTTGAAACATTAAACAAAGCAAAATGTAGACACACATGTTGCCTTTCAAGCAAAAAAATACATTTTCTTTGTGGCCTCTGGTCTACGTTTGGCTGCTGGATTCTACATGCACAGCTTGTGTTTCCTCTGTAGTGGATTTATTCATGCAGGATTTCTTTAAAGAGGAGCAAAATGATGAGTGGAGGAAAAAGGGCTGAGTGTTTGATTCTGAGGATCTAACAGGAGTTTGACAGGAAGCTGAGGAGTGAGGGAAGTCTGTGAGGGCAAAGGAAATGTCTTAAACACAAGATGCAAGGCAGAGGAGGGAAAACGGACTGAACACACAGCAGGTGTTTGGTTTTAAAACATAAAACCTCAAAATCGCTAAGATTTACTCCCTTTTGGGGTAGCTGAACGCCAGTATTTGATACTCATTGAGTGAATGTGTGTGAATGAGTGAATAGGACTGTGACTGTGAAACGCTTTTGGCCTTCAAGGAAGGTAGAAAAGCACTATAAAAAGTAATATTTTACACCTAAATCAAGGACGATACCACCCATCATGTCTTAACCAAATTTTGAATAGTTGACTATTAACTCTTTTGTAATTTAGGCCCTTTAGTAAATACGTTTTTACTTAAAAATGGCTCAACTGCTGTCAGAATTACAGCTATAAATGGTCAATCTTAGTAAATAACTTCACATTTTTTAAGAACTATCCTTGTGCCGCAGCGAACAACAAAACAAGAGTATTATTACCCAGTCCTTTTGCTCGTGTTTTAACAGTTAAATTTGGTAAATTTTGTCAAATTTGGGAAATACTTTCATCTCTTCCAATAAATGAGTATCTTTAACCTTTAAGCAAAAAACTTTCTGCAACTTTGATAGAAATAACAGACATGACCTAGAAACCACTCTGATTGATAAATATTTTCTTTATACACAAAATTTCCACTCACACCTAAAATGAAAGAAACACGCTTCAAAATAATATCAAAAATTTACCCTGTTGGAGATTTTTTACATAAAAGATTCAAATTTCAATCTGAACCATGTATCTTCTGCTCATCTGAAGCCGAAACATTAGAACTTTTCTTTTATAGTTGCAAACACACAACAAACTTCTGGACTGATATTCATGATTGGTTGTCACTCAAAGTGGTTAATATTCCCCCTTTTTCTTTATCTGACGTTCTCTACTTTATGGAAAAATTGGATCCGGAAGTTTCTGATATCATCAACCTTGTTATTATTTTGTGTAAACATTTCATTCGTTTATGTAAATTGAAAAACACTTGCCCTTTGTTTAGTATCTTTTTGAACTATTTTTCTGAATATTTTAAGTGTGTTAAAAGCATTCCAAACAAAAACAAGAAAACTTCAGTAATTAACGAAATTATATCAAAACTGTTATTTTAAATTGTATCCTGCCTTCCCCTTAACTGTTTTTTTTAAGTCATTCTTATTTTTGTACACAGCCATTTTTGTTATTGTCAGCTTATTTTGAATGTTTGCTTACCCTAAGAAAAAAAAAACTTTGATCTCTTCCTGTTCACGCCCTGACTTTTTTAAACTGCTTTTTACACTTTTGAAAATGTGAAATGATTAATTTCTCTGTTTTATTTTATCTCATTAAATTATATTTATTTTGTGTACTTTATAAGGAAATTCTTTGACCGTAGTGATTGTAGAGTCCGGTTCACAAGCGGACACATTTATTTTTATTTGTTTGATATATGATTTTTATAATTTTTGATACTTTATTTTTAAAAGTTTTTTTTTTTAATTTGTTATTTTTGATTTTTAAGTTTTTTTTAAGACAATATTTGATTTTCTAAAATTTTGATAATTGCATGTGCAGTGATAAAGTATGAAAAAGTTCTATATCTACTTACATTATCATGTGATTTATTATTACTTATGGATTCTAAATGACCTGAATCAGTTGTTGTACAATATAAATATCTGGTTATAAGTTGTGAACTGTATGATGGTAATTCATGTAAAGAAAATTGTACAGTAGAGCCAGGGTGGGATTATATAAGTTCGCTTACTTCCACTCCAATTTAAGCAAACTTGATTTCTTGAAATAAACCATTTCAGATTTAAAACAATTGCCTATAAATGAGTTTCAGTCTGTTGGCAAGATGTCATTTAGTCTTCAAAATCCACCCGAAAAGATCATTGAAATATATGTACAATTATTCTAAATGATTTCATTAAAAAAATTAATTAGAGGCTTTTTGGTGTTATTTACGCCCAATTATTTCTAAGAAAATATTTTCATATAGATGACAAACTGTAGGCTGCTTGGAAGGCTGAGGGACGCATATTTTAGTCCAGCTTTCCTGTAGTCAAGGTTCTTATAGACCCACTATAATCATCTACTTTAAACAAAGGTGAAGACAAAAAAAATAAATACTGTGTTTTTGTAGGACATAATTTTGGTAGAGCAGCAGGAGTTTTTCAAACAGCATTTTTTTTATTTGCTCATTGTTAGCAATTTGAATAAAGTAATTATCAGAAAGGAAATTTTATGCTTAGTTCTCTTTATTTATGTCCCCCATCAGCAAAGAAATGTAACAAGAACATGTTAAAAATACAAAAAACACAGTTTTTATTGGAGTGGATTAAGAGGTCACTTTATCTGTTTTTCACTTTGCACTATAACAGATTTTCTAATAAAAGACTACAAGAATCAAGTGGCAACTTTTACCCTGAAGGATGTTTTTGTGTGGTTGCATTAATGCGCGGTCTCAAAACTGTTTCAAAGATTGTAAAATTAGGCTCAAAGTGAGCACTTCAGCCTCACTGGAACCATAAATTCTCCAATTGCAGATTTTTTTTTTTTTATACATCTGGGCTTTAAATTGTTTTATCTGTAGCCAGAAGGTAAAGTGTTTCTTCAGAAACCTTTATCTCTTTTACTGCTTGGAGCCATCACCCCAGCCCGTCTATTGCAGGGAGCAGATTTCTCTGGTGTCTCAATTTGTGTTACGAATCTGCATTCATCATCCTTTTTTTTTGCTTTCCCATCGAATGCATCGTCAATAATAAATGACTGCCTGTGAGCAAAATGCTCGCTTTTTAAAAATGTCAACTGTTGAAGAAATGAGCATCTGAGCAGGGCGAGAAGAGTGATCCTTTCTCTGTACGTTAAATTGTGAAAATTCTCTGCCCTGACTTTGCTTACAGTAGCAACCTGTGAAAAAAATGGATTTTTCTTCAGGAACAGAATGCAGTGTGTTAGTTTCTCACCTTCTCGGGCCTCTTGTACACAGCTGGCCACTGAGAACTGTCATCAAAGTAGAGCAATATGTTCTGACAGCAGCGAGACTGCAGAGACAGGAGAAGAGACTGCATTGGTTAGGGCATGGATCGCTAAAGAGACAGCCAGATGACTTCAGGGTTATGGGCCAAAAACCATTTCAGAACCAGACTCTAGGCTTACTTTTTTTTACCCGTCCAATTCTAAAAATTACCCTTAAAGTGTCGGCACTGCCATTTAATTCATTTATGCAGTCTCCAGGCGTAAGCAGAGCAGGATATAAAAAGTTTAAAAAGCGAGCTGTTGATGTGGAAAGAAGAACAAGGTGAGCACAGCAGGAACAGCCGACGGCAGAACAAGGAACAAGCAGTGGCATCAGTTCAGGAAAACACTGGAAGAATTGGAGGAAAAAGAGAAAAGCTAACAGAGAGAGATGCTGCCAACCTCAGAAAGACCACTAAAGACCAATACTCCTGTGTAATCAAATATATGAACAGATATAGCACAGAATAAAGGTTTTTAAAATAATATAGAAGTGATTTCTTTATTTAAACCATTTTTTTTATGAATTTGATCACTGTTCACCAAATTCGTGCAGAATAATCAATAATTAGATACGTTGACCAGGGGCGGACTTACCAATAGACAAGGGCAGGCGATTGCCCGACACTTTAGGGGGCCCAGGGCCGAACACCTAATAGAAATGTCTAAAATAATTTCCACACCCATTATTTTCTAATGTTGCCATTTCAGTGTTCACTGAAATTATGGGCAAAAAGTAAAATGTTATGAGGATGAATTCCTAAAATTATGGGGAAAAAAGTCAAAATTTCACAAGAATAAAGTAATGAAGAAAAAAAGTAA
>NC_050527.1:4608918-4672369 GCF_002922805.2 Oryzias melastigma
CCGAGAAAGATTTTTCAAAGAGATTAAAAAACAAACAAACTGAAAAACAGTATGATAAAATGTTGTAACATGAAAAAAAGGCAAAGAACAAGCAAGAAATTTGTTGCGCACTTCTAAAAGCGAAGTGAAGCATAACTAGTAAAAAATAAAAACAAACAGAATTATGGGAAAAAAGTCAAATGTTTTGAGGATGAATTCCTAAAATTATGGGAAAAAAGTCAAAATTTCACAAGAATAAAGTAATATGGAAAAACATTGAAATGTACGAAAATGAAGTTGTAAAATGATGAATAAAAGATCTTAAGTATACTTGAATCACGTTGTGAAAATCTAAGTTAAAAAGTCAAAATAACATTAGTATAAAGTTGTAAAATTATGAGTTAAAAAGTGTAAATTACACAAGAAATTATGACTTAAAAGTCTAAATTACACATGAATAAAGTTCTTAAATTATGAGGAAAAAAGTCAAAATTATATGAGAACAAAGTCATAACAGTATGAGAATAAAGCAAAAAAATGTACAAGAATAAAGCTGTAAAATTATGAGTTAAAAAGTCTCAGTTAAACTAGAATTAAGTTTAAAATTATGAGAAAAAGTCAAAATTATATGAGAATAAAGCTGGAAAATTATGAGAAAACATATCCTAATTTTACAGGGTAAAAGTCAGTTTTTTTTTGTTGTTGTTTCTTTTTTCCTTTTTTTGTAAAACCTGACACAAATATTTAATACAACTACTGCAGAGATCGTTCGCCTGAGGGCTCCATAACTGTTAAGTCCGCCACTGACGCTGACACAAAGAGAAAGTTGATTTTTGTGTTGCAGCACAGGGTTTTTCACCTATGTGATTTTAATTTTAACTTTAAGTCAATATTTCTAGTGAATATTTCAACATGTCAAAGTAGATTCTCAAAATAAAAAGCTATGAGATGAACTTGGTTTATTTCTTTATGCAAGCCGTTTCGTACTTTGAGAGGTAAATCTGAATTACTCAATTCATTGAGAAATTCATTAAAATATTCAGTGAGAAATTCGCAATAAACTCAAAACTACTGATTAATATTTTATTAGAAATAAGTTTCCTTGCAATTTTCTGATACAGCAAATTTAATGGTATTTTTTTCCCAGCCACTTTCAACTTTTAGCATAACTGCTGCCTTCCAAGACCTTTGTTAACTTCCTTTCAAATAAAATGTTTTTGTAAAAAACACATAATTTCAGGACAGCTTTTCCTTTTGTATTGTTTAATTTACATTCTGCAGCACTAGGTCTCGCCTTCCAGAATCTGAAATGAGCACACACACTCACACACATTTACTCTACCTTTGGATAGCGAAATCGAAAATCCAGCCTCCCAAAGTCAGTAAGAAAACAAAAGCGTGTGAGGAATACCCAATCCTGCAAAAAGCATAAAAAGGAGAAAAGTGTCAGACACTGTGCAGTAAATTCAAATAAATTAACAGCCATCAAAAGGATCTTTCTGAACACAGACAGAATGACGACACAATGACGTCATGATGCAAATGTTGATCAGAATAACCACATTAGTGCAGCTATATGATGATAAAACAGAGAAAATGAAGCTTTATTTTCATCTGAAACAGACTTCTTCTAACTTGCATTGAGACGTGAACAGCTCTGCAGCAGAGGAGGTTTTTTTTCAAAGCATAAAATGTTAAAAGCTGTGACCTTATTCCAGACTGTAGTGGTGCATCATACGCCTATTGCATCATCTTGTCCCATATTGACTATTATCTTGGTGTCACCATACTAGAAATGGCTGATCTATTAAAAAGAAAAAAAAAGAGCTACAAGGCATCTACAGTTTTAATGTTTTTTTTAGTTGTGACTCACTGAGTTTTCGAATTATTCTTAAAAAATCAAGACGATCTTAAACAATCACAGAGTACTGTGGTTTGGCCTTCAACCAGTGGAGGAATTTATCTGACAAAAGATAAAACTCAAAGACCCACAGCAGTCTCCAGAGGGGCCTGTGTGGAGCGGGGGAGCCAGAAAAGGTCAAAATGATTCATTTATAAAAAGCTGCAGGATGTGGAACAGTCAGTCAGCAACGTTTTTGAAAACTTCTTTCAATTTGAAATTTTAAAAATCCTCTGTTTGTGAAAATGAGTACAAGTACATCAAGCATGTGAACATTGTGTGCAATCTTTCCCAAATAACTAATTAAATTGAGGACTTTTCTGTCCTAATCAGTGACATCTACAACTAAAATGATGCTAAAATAAATAAAGTGGTATTTAATAAAAAGCTAATACATTAAGTTATAAGAAGCTAATGACTCAAACTTCTTCAGCGTATTCAAAGATGTTGAACATCTTTGGAAAAAATCTGTTCCTCTCAAAACATTTCACATTTGCTGCCTTTTTGACATGCAAGTTAGAGTAAAACGTAAATAAATGTTGGGCTCTTGTGGAAAGAAAATCATTTTTGTTGGAGAAAAAAGCAGACGTGCAAGAGCTGAGTTCAAAAAGTGAGTTTTCTTATCGGTACACAAAACTTTTTCTTTCATCTTCATCAAAACCACAAGTCAGATGAAAGTTTAAAAACACCTACAGATCAATGCATTTGAGAAATGAGGAGGTATTAAAGCTAATTTGCCATCGGTAGTCCCCAGTGTTTGTGCTAAATCGTCCTACCTCCCCAAACTATAAATGCACAGATAATGAAATGCTCCAAACAGGATTAAAGGGTTCAGTGTGGCACCTAAAGCAACGGCAAACAAACAGATGGACGTGCATTTGTGGGGATCCGTGCTGCCAGCATGGTTAGAAAAATTGGAGGTTCAAAGAGAAGCATGTGTGGATGTGAGAAGTAAAAAAAGTGAAGAGGAGCTGCAGAGAAGCCAATAAATTAGGGCAGGCAAAGACATTGAGAGGGCAATAAAGAGTCGAGAGGGAGGAAGTCTGAAAGGGAGTTCTAACAGTTTTAGAAGCATTACATTAAGAAGCAGAGCGGCGGTAATAAATGAAGTGGGTGGAAGAGAAAAACAAGAAAAAGTACAGAGGAGAGACGTATTGCCAAGAGGTGAAATTTCCACCTAGAATAAACAAAGACGGCAGCAAGGTGCTGCTCTGCACATTAAAAGGAGAGAGAAAAAAATGGAGGAAAAAATTCTGTCTGTCCTTAAAAAGATTAAGCCTTCAGCTTGGTAGAATGAGACTACATATTGGTGGTGAGCTTCACTGACTTTATGCAGAGTGAGCCGCTGCAGCACACAGTATGGCCAAACAGTCCCCTGTGATCTCCAGCAGGGAGATAAAAACAGACCACACTGCTGAATGTGGCACAAAGACCACACCACTTACAGTCTGTGTGGTTCATGCACACTTCTCCGTCTGCATGACGGAAGAAAAAACAGAACATATGAACGGGTCTGAAGGAGGAATAAATAGAAGCAGCTAATCCTGCTGGATTAATACGACAAATTAGTGCAAATGTATTAATGGTTAATTCAATGAGAGTAATGTTTTATAAATGTCTTCTCATTCATGGTAAAATATTTAATTGATTAAAGTTAGACTAAAGTGGTATTCTCTAAATATGGGACATTCTCCATGCTTGATTAGATGCTAAAGCAAAACATGTAAAGTATGACGATGCATGGATATTTAGAAAATAATGTACTTTTTTTTAGAAAATGTGAGTGATTTCATAATTATATTCATATTGTAGCAATAGAAGCTCAAGCAAATCATCCATGTGATATTTAAAAATATCTTAGTCTGACAATATAGCTCAAAAGAAGCTAGTCTACTGTGTCAGAGAAAGAGACAGTTTGTAGAGACAGATGCAAAACCACCTACTTTTTGCCTAAAGCAAGAGCCAGATCTTTGTTACAGAGGAGGAGCCAGCTGTTTACTAAGATAGAGTCAGTTTGTGTTACAGAGGCGGAGCGAGCCGTTCAGTACAGTAGTGAAGCTAGTTGTTTGTTACAGACAGAGTCAGATTTTTGCTTCAGAGGCGGAGCCGAATTTCTGTTACAAAGGTGATGTCAGATTTTGGTAACAGAGGTGGAGCCAACTGTTTGTTACGATGGTGGAACCAGCTTTTTTTTTTTTTTTTAAATAGATGTAGAGTCAGATTTCTGTAACAGAGATTAAGTGAACGGTTTGGTACAGTCACAGAGCCAGATTTTTGTTACATAGAGGCAGAGCTAGAGCTCTGTTGGAGAGGCGGAGCCGGATTTGTGTTACAGAGGCGGAGCCGGGTTTTGTGTTACAGAGGCGGAGCTGGATTTGTGTTACAGAGGCGGAGCCGGAATTGTGTTACAAAGGCGGAGTTGGATTTCTGTTACAGAGGCGGAGCCGGATTTGTGTTACAGAGGCGGAGCCAAATTTGTGTTACGGAGGCTGAGCTGGATTTGTGTTACAGAGGCGGAGCCGGATTTGTGTTACGGAGGCGGAGCTGGATTTGTGTTACGGAGGCGGAGCTGGATTTGTGTTACGGAGGTGGAGCCGAACTTGTGTTACGGAGGCGGAGTCGGATTTGTGTTACGGAGACGGAGTCGGATTTGTGTTACGGAGGCGGACCAGGATTTGTGTTACGGAGGCGGAGACGAATTTGTGTTACGGAGGCGGAGCCGGATTTGTGTTACGGAGGCGGACCAGGATTTGTGTCACAGAGGCGGAGCCGGATTGGTGTTACAGAGGCGGAGCCGGATTTGTGTTACAGAGGTGGAGCCGGATTGGTGTTACAGAGGTGGAGCCGGATTGGTGTCACAGAGGCGGAGCCGGATTTGTGTCACAGAGGCGGAGCCGGATTTGTGTTACAGATGTGGAGCCGGATTGGTGTTGCAGAGGCGGAGCCAGATTGGTGTTACACAGGTAGAGCCATCTTTTTCCAACAGTAGTTGACCCAGCTGTTTGTTACAAATGTAGAAATATTTCTGATAGAGTGGAAGAGGGAGCTTTTGTTACAGTAGGGAAATCAGCTTTTTGATGCAGAGGTGGAGAAAGCTGCTTGTTACAGACACAGATTTTTGTCACAGAGCTGGAGCTACCTGTTTAATACAGATGTAGAGGCAGATTTTTGTAACAGTAGTGACTCTCTGCTACAGACGTAGACACAGCTCTTTGGTAATGATTTCTGTTAGAGGTAGAAACAACTTCTTATTACAGAGGCAGTTTTGTAACAAAGGTGGAGCCATCTTAAAGGTGGGTTAATGGTGAAACCATCTTTTAGTGTAAAAGGTCGGCTTTGTGTTACAGCTTTCTTTTTTTTTCTTTTTTTGGAGTCCTGTTTTGTTGCAGAAGCACCCTTCTATATCAGAGGCAAATCTATCTATTAGTGGAAAGAACAGAGTGTTGCATATCAATTTCCAGCATCTTGTGACAAAACGTATCAAGTGCAACAGTTACCTGGTGTGATAGGGGTGGAGACAGTTTTGTGTAAAGAAAATATAACTACTTTAATAAGAGAGAAATGAACCCTGCATCGTTTTTAAAGATCTACAGCCACTGAAGCTGGCATCAACATCAACTCGTCTCCAACTTGTGGAAGCGAGCTCTTTTAAAGCAATTACTGCTTGAAGATTTCAGATTTAACAAGCTGAGGAGATGGCATTTATGAACTATTTATTACCAGAAAAATACAACCATAGTCTCCATTATATTCTCAGTATATTAAATAAGATTTTTGCAGAAGTTGTTGGAAATTAGGAAACAGACTGGTCATAAAAAAGTGAAGAAGATTTAATTAGATGACCAAGACTTTTACCATTATAATTGTTAGACTGACCTCAGCTGCTTAGGCGAACATTTTCTGGTTTATTATGCGCCTAATAGAACAGAAAAGATCAACCACAGCGAGTCACACAGTGAAGGCTTCTACATTTGTGCACAGATCCAAGCCGCAGCTCAGTAACACATTCAATTATTATTGGGCGACTTTTTGCAGAAACAACCTGGGCTCGGTTGACCGTGTTGTATAATGATGTGCCACTTTGCAGCTTCTTTCCAGTTACCTTTCTGATAAAGTATCAGAGCCACTCAAGCACCGGGAGGCAGACTGAGGTTGTACGCTTCCTTTTTAGGAAGGGGAAAAAAATAAACTAACTTGGAGGAAATTATTTCTCTGAAATGTTGTCCAAAAAGCTATAAAAGCAGGAGGTATTCTGTTTCTCTACTGACACAAACGGGTAATTACACTTTTTTCCTTTGCCTCCTGCCCCACTTTGTGAGCTGCAGGCTCTCTGAAGAAGGTGCAGACAAATGCCAGAGGAAAAATAAAAAGAAAAAAAATGTGATGATGTGTATTACACCTTTTTTTCTCTGTAAAAAGTGATCTTCAATGCAGCACATTGCTGATAGGTAAGTGAAACCTGAAACAAAATACTCTTATTAGATTTATATGACCCTATTTCTCTTAAAAGGTTGTTGATGTATATTATTTAATTAAAATCTTATGTCGAAAAAAAAGGAAAGACTAAATATAAAAACACAAAAATCAATAAAATGCAAAAATAGTTGTGTAACAAGGCAGTAAATGTTAAAAAAAACAGTACACAAACAATACGAAGTATATGTTTAACATTTTAAGCCCATTATATCAATAGTTGTTTATAAGATGAACATATATACATTGAGATTTGAATAATATACAAATCTGAAATTTACGTTTTTTTCCTAAATGTTTTCCCTTGTACTTTTCTGCAACTTAAAAAAACCCTTTAACACCAGAGCTCCAGTGTTTATGTTCTTTGATTTACTGTAATTTTTTAATTGTTAACACGATTAACTTAATTCCAGCAGATTCCGAGGGCGAAAAGTGTTGTTAAAGGTTGAAAAGTTAGTTTGTTAAAGATGTTGTGTGTAAGCCTCAGGTTTTAAAGGGTTAATTATTTCAATAAAACTCTGAAAAGCATTTCTATTATCCTTTTTGATTTTTGAAATTAAAAAAGCCAAAATGAATGAAAATATTTAATAGGAGAAATTTTAATTCAAAAGTTTCATTTTTACTTTTTTTTTTTAATATTCACAGGGATGGGCAACTCCAGTCGGTGAGTCTGCATGGTTTCCAGACATTCGTGCCCTACTCACAGCTGATTTCCTGGATCAAATGTCACCAGTCAATTAGCACAAAGCTATTAAGTTAGAAAACAAGCAGGACTACGTCCCTCTGAGCCCATCCTTTTACTAACTCATTTCAAGTCACTAAAGTAGTCCCTTAGTCACTCTAACATCCGTATGTGTCTGTTGTTCTTCCATTCCATTACAGTATTACCATCTGGGGATGTTTGATGTGACATTCCACCAGTTCAGGTTGATCGAGTTAGAGTTTGTTGAGCATACAGTGGCTGTCAAGCAATCTGAATTTATCTCACTTTGTGAACAACCGTGGGGGAAAGGTACCGCTTCAAGGCTACATCAGAATGTGGCATCTGCTGTGTGATTCAGCAGATATTCCTTTTAAACTGTCTGCAGATCAAACTTGCTGTACAATAAAGATGCAGACCTTCTGAAGTTTGATTTTTATGTAAGTGCAGCAGTTTAAATGTGAGGTTTCTCCATTGAAAGTTTGCATTATACACCTGCTGTCAGCCATTGAAATCACAATAATAGTCAATTCTGACTTTCAACCAGAAGTTTCTCATTTTACCTAAATACACAATTATGCCGGTTCTATAACACAAATAAGTTAATTCAACAGCACCTGCAACAAAAGTTATGTTGGCATTGTTGCACAAACTTTGACATACAAAAGGCTTTTTGTCAGTTTAGACTGTTGAGCATACAACTCAACCTTAAAAGGTGAGATTGTGTTCACACCGCCCTCGGACAAAATGGGTTCAAGCGACCACTTCCAATGAAAAGCCATTATAAACGCGCATATACGTATATATAGGCTTCAAAACTCTCAGGTTCGTGCATCAATACAAAACATTTCAGGCCTTTTTTTCTTTGGATGACGTCACTTTTAAATCATAAAAGTGCCAACAGTTAGAAAGTTGATCATGGAGGAGAAATTAATTATTGCGACACAAAGTCCTTCATAAATCGGAATAGAGCTGGGAAAAAAAAAGCCTGGACATTCATGAGATTTGTGTCGTTATGACTTTTTGCACAAAATCTTTTCAAACTGCAAGTACATGCGCTAGTATTAGTGGTGTCTGCGGCGGTGGATGGGGGATTTCAACTGCATCAGTTATGATCCATATGTGATTCTGAATCGTTTTATGAATTTTAAATATTCGATAATCGAAAAGATGTATATGATTTAAAGTAAAGCAACATACCTTTCACTCTGACATTTTTACAGGGCACACAAAATGACGGACCTCCCAGAAATCATCATCCGACCGGCCCTGACTTCACTTAAAGCGATCATTTAGAAGCATGTTGGCGTTCACAGTGTTGAGACTCACTTGCTTAAAAATCACTCTATATGCAAGTTATGTCACGCCGAAATTTAATTTGTAGAAAACACAACAAATTTGCGAAATCACAATGTGCGGCTAGCTAAACACTATTTGGTTTGACGTGAGTTAAAGAACGTTTCATTTAAGATGGTCTAATGATAAAACACAACATTATCTAATTTAAGGTTGTTGAGTTCAGGGAACATTTTTCCCTTTGATGCTTGAACAATTTTTGATTATCAAACAAAATATTTTTCATGTCAGAATTTTTGTTTTCAATCTTGTTTCTTTATAAATGCACTGGTGGAGAAAAGTGAGTCATATTGGTTTAGTGTCTTCTAAAGAGAAACATTTCTATAAAAAAAAAAAAAAAAAAAAAAAGAAGGCAGATCTGGATTCATTGATAATTGTTTCATAATCGAATCATTTCATAATCGAATGCCTCCTGAACTGTAATCAAATCATGTGGTCCCTCAAGATTCCCAACTCAGGCTAGTTTTGACAGTCAAGTGTGAACCGTGTATCCCAACAAAACCCAAATCAGCACGTTTTTGAACACATGCCAGTGTGTACGTAGCATAACAGCTGATGGGTCCACCACATTGGTCCTGACTGGTTTCCAGTTATTCCTGTTGATCTGATGCTCAAGCTAATGAGCAGTGAGTAAGGCAGGAATCAATAATCATTTTAGTCTGTTGCATTTTCTTACAAAACTACACTAAAATTAAATGTATTTTCAGTCTTAAAATGAAGTGTGAATAAACACAACTTTTGTGCAGCAAAAAAAAAGTTAGCTATCTGTGTCAACGCCTCAAACGAAATGTAATTTTACACAATTACTAAAAATATATATTTATTTTGGTGTAGTTTGTAATTAAGAATTCACTGCTTGAGCAAAAACTAAAGTATTGTGAAGTCACGTCTGTGGACGCATGAATCTCATTTGGCGGTTGGAAGCTGGGGAACAGGCTGTGGCCGGGCTGTATTGTTTTCAAGGATCCACTGAGGCCTTATGAGAACACTTACTTGGCTGATATCTCTGATTACGTGCAAGCCTCTGCACTCTAAACAGTCATATTGAGCTGCAGCCTCGTCTTCAGCAGTTTTTACTGATTCTTTGAGCCTTCTCATCTTCAGGGAGTAAGTAGGAGCAGAAGAGAAATATAGTTTAATAGACAAGAAAATGGATAGGAGGAATTTGTAGCTTCCAGGAAGTATTATGCAAGTCTAACTCGTGGAATTATCTACACTGGTGCATATTTAACCATGCTTAAAAAAGATCAATAAAGCTTTTAATACAATTAATTAATAGAATTTGCTACTGTAGTGATACAAATATGTTTAGTTGACTTTAATATCTTGCTCTGGACTTAAGCATTGTGTTCTTTAGCAATTAAAAGGTGGAGTCCTTCATGAAGTCATTTATCTTTTCTAAAAAAAAGGCTGCAGCAAACACTGCAACCATAAGAGCCAGTATACAAAGAGTTGGGACTCACAGCTCCAGAAATGTCAAGAGGTGTACCACCCATGAATGTAGCACCATTATGATAACAAGGAAGCAAAACAGCAGATTTCAGCACAATAGGGGCACATTAGTGCATTCAGCATTTGTTTCTTTGCACATTAAGCCGCTTGTTAGTGCAGGTGGAAAGCTCACCTGGACATAAATGAACTACGATTCTCCTGAAAACAAGGATCTCCCGTGAACCATTTAGCTAATGAAGTTCACATCCGTGAAAGCAAAGATGCAAAGTGATCTATACACTGATAGAGGGAACAGAATAAAGTTAATAGATAGTAAAATCTGAAAAAGACCAAATTCAAAAACATGGGAAAAATGTAATAATAATAATAAATAGGATTTTTCTGTCGTTTGAAATAGAGATGTAGAAAATACACTT
This sequence comes from Oryzias melastigma, assembly GCF_002922805.2. NCBI lineage: Eukaryota > Metazoa > Chordata > Actinopteri > Beloniformes > Adrianichthyidae > Oryzias > Oryzias melastigma. The sequence continues at coordinate 4,619,195 of NC_050527.1, forward strand.
GGTGGACCACAAGCTCCATTCTCCATAACCCCAATCGAGTGGAGAAGCTATATATAAGAAGATATAAAGTCATGAGAAGATGCAGGTATTTCAATGTGAATAAATAGAGGATTATACTAAAAAAGTCATGTGCCAGCTGGGTTTTTATCTTCCTTCAAGCATTTCTCTCAAATCACCATATTTAGGACAATACAACCCTCCACAACTGTTGCAGCTTTGTGCTGCATTCACGGCCACTTCCAAAGAAAAGTCTATATAAACTCATGTACACGCACGCTTCAGGCTTCTCCATTCAAGTCTTGCATTCATGCGTAGCTACACAAGTTTCTACGGTCGTTTTTAGGCTCTACGTATCAAATGAGCGTCCATTGAACGTGCAGTGAAAGCTAAACCAAGTCCACCAATCAGAGGCTCTCGTTTGGTAGTGATTGGTAGTGATGGCAACCCTTTCAATTTATGGACATGACAACCGTTTGAACATTGATCATGGAGGAGAAATTAATAATTGCAGTTTGAGCCCGGCTGGAATTACAGTATAAACACCAAGTCTTTCATATATACATATATAAATAAAGGTAAATAAATAAAAAATATATTGAAATAGAGCTGTGAAAAAAAAGCCTGGAGCGAGACTTGAACCGCTTTGACATTTTACATCAAGCTTCGTCCAACTGTAGGTGGCGGACATTAGCGGTGTGCTAAAATATCAATATTGCAATATATATTGCGATATTTAGTCCTGTGATTGATTCTCAATGGGTTATTTTATTTTCATTTGAAGAGGCTGTAGAACATTTTTGTTCTGTTTACAACAATTTTGCACCAAGTAGTGGCACTGCGGTTCATGTTTCCTATTGTAAATTTTAAAGATAATTCCAATTCAATTGGTGTCAGTGCTTGTCAAAGACATAGTATCACTGATTTGCATGAAAGTGTCTATTATTTCTTGCATAATATAAGACACAAGTTGTTTATTATGACTGTTCAAGCTAAAAAATAAATGTGGATACATTTTCCTAAAAATATTGTACCAATTATCGCAGTATCACAATATCATCGATACCATGAGCCACGTACCGTGTGTCATATCGTGACGTACCCAGTGATTCCCAGCCCTAGCGGACACCAGCTAATATCAGGAAGTGACAGTATAGTGTGAACACCATATGCTGAACACATTTGAAAGTAGGTATTGTGAAGTTGGTTTTGTCCACTCTTAAAAAAAAACTTGAATCAAGATGTAGTTTTTCAGTGTTGCAACTTAATCTGACTGATTAGGATGATTATTTGGTGAGAGATTTAGATATGAAAGTATGTATAGTTGCACAGCTAGCATTCACAATTTTTTTTTTTTTTTTTAAACTCCAAGCTTCTAATAAACTATTGTAAAGCCTTCCCAGTGGTCTTCTAAGCAAAAATCAGGAAACTTGTGTCATTTTTTTAAGACTTAGTTTCTGCAGAGTGACTGGAGTTCAACAGAAATTCACTCCAAATTGTGGGCAGGATCATTGGTGCATGGTAAGCCCGCCCCCCTTCCATCTAGTTACACTCTCTCCCACTATCTTACAGCCCCTCACACCTCAACCTAACATTACTGGTGTAGCAAAAATGGTGAGCAATTTTGGAGCCACCTGGGACTGTTGACTTGAAGGGCGGAGCTTGGAGCAGGAAGCTTGTGGCGTATTTTCTATGTCAAGACTAAACTATTTCAAACAGCATTCTTTTGTCTGCAAATTATTCACAACGATTTAAATAAAGACAAATACTCAGAAATGCTTAATTTTCTTAATAAATGTCCTTCATTAGAAAGGACATGTTAAAAACACAATTTTTATCTGAGTTGGTCTTTGAAAGTACCTGCTCATTCTCTTCCTAAAATTCAGAAAATCTAACAAATACAGAGACAGAAAAGGAAACAGGCTATTGATTTTTGGTAGCCACAGATGACATAATTGATGACACATTTTCTGGTAGTTATTTGGCCGTTTCAACCACAAAGTAAAACCCAGCATTTGTCATCTGTTGCCCTTTGTGTTCCACCTTAAGAAACACCAGCCTTGCTTTGCTTGCACTGCAGATGGTTTAATGCATATTTATACTTGGATCTGGTGTATTTACCTAATCAAAACAAGGAATCTTCTGATCCAGATAATCAGCAGAAGCAGCACAGGGATGGGAAATACGCACGAGAGTAGATCTCAACAACAAGGGGTGAAAAGACCTGCAAAAGCATTTGAAAATAAGACCCGTTTACCAGCTGAGAAGGGGCCATGATGTCTGAAGTTAACAAAAAAAACCCAGATTTTACAACCACACACAAAAAAAAACCAATGCGGATTTCTTTCTCCTCCGAGAGCCAGACTTCCTCTTCAATAAAATAGACATTAAAGTTGGTTGCTATGAACTTTTGATCCCTGACCAACAAACACAGCTCCCCATGCACCATTATAGTGTAATTACCTCTGCTCAGCGTTCTAACTACATAAACAAGCACAGTAATTTCTACCCTGAGAAATAAAAGTGCAACAGGAGCAGAGCAGCGTTGCCAGCATAGCTGCCTTCATATATCACAGCAAACAAAACCGCAGCTATAATTCAGCCGCTGCTAGCCAGCTAGCGTCAGCCGCTGGAGCCTGGGGTTCTAATATACACTAAAAGTGGGAGCTCCGTGCTCAGTCCTGGTGGACATTGAGGTTGTAACCATGGATATGCACTGACCCACAGATGAATCCCTGGAGTGAGCAGAGCAGGGTGGTCAAGGTGGACGAGTTGAGGAGGGAGTTATTTGGCACACTGAGGACACTCCTTGTAAAACAAACACTCAAAACATGGCTGATCTGAAACATGTATAATCCCACGTTTCTGCACTTCTTAATACACACTATAACAGCCCGCATCCCCCCCTCCTTCAGCTCTCTAACCCATTAGCGCCATAGAAACTACAACATACCTTTGTTTGCAGCTGCCATAGAAACATCAAAGTAAAAGCCTTTATTCACACATAAAACCACTTTTATGTTGTTCGGCTTTCATGCACTTGTCCTTTGGATTTCAGCAGCGGCGTGCAGATTCAAACAATGATGCCGATAATTTGACTCCTTTTCTTGAGCTTCAGAATGCGCACACCAAAGGGGGCAAACACAGACAGTCGTGCAGTTTATGCATCCATTTCTTTATGAAAAGGCAGAATAATGAACTGCTCAGGGAACTGGTAACAACAACAATAGGAGACGATCAGCGAATTACAAAAAAATAAAAAAAATCTTGAACACACAAATGAAAGCTGGGATCTATTAATGAGTCAGGTTCATACAGTGAAATGCTTTAGTGAAGCAGTGAAAGAAGGCGATAAATTGGAGACATCATAAAACCAGCACAGGAAAGCGTATGCGGACATGAATCCAGTCAGTGGATTATTTGATTTTTAAGCTACAGGCGTTGAAATGCTGCCAGATCATTTTCTGCTCTTCTCGGAGGATTTCAACAACATCTGGGAGCCTGGCTGCATGGACTGGCTTCCTCTCAGCTTTGTGAGCTTTAGTGAGGTCAGGCACTGATGTCAGGTGATAAGGCAGAGCTTGCAATTGGCCTTCCTCCGTGTCCCAGAGGGTGTTAGGCGGGGTGGAGGTCAGCTTGTGTACAAAGCAGGTAAGTATTTTTGCGACACAGTCAAAGAGCCGTTTTTCCTTTTGGACCAGATTTTGTGAATTCTATGCGGAAACAAAGAGGGCGGTTGGTTCCAACAACAATAAGCACCTCGCTTTGGCTGAATAAGAGCTTGAACTATGAGATGCTTATATACCAAGTACATAAATATAAGGATTGCAACATTTTAAGATGTTAACAGGTTCATTAACAAAAAAAAAACACTAACAAAGGAGAACACAGGCTAACAAAAAAAGAATGGGAGACAAGCTTTTTAATTTATTTAATCCCATTTAAATGGCACTGTTATAGTCTTCATGCTTTGGAATTGAAATTCGTCCAAACAATCCAAAATGTAATAAAAAAAATTAAAATGTTTTACATGATAAAGAAAAAAGCCTTTTTAATGTTAATGATCAATCTACTGAATCTAAGGATCCAAGATAATACGTTTCATGTGTCATTTGGTCTCATCTCACATAGCCAGATGGGAAACACTAGAGTAATCAGTTTGGTCATTCCTACATTTTTGCTCGTTTTTTTTTTTTACTTAATTTGCTTAACACAGTACTGAGGACAGGACTGTAGAGCAGAGACACCATGAAGGATTCTCATTTTCACTGAAAAGCATGAAATATTTCCAGACATTTCCTTTATCTGGGTAATTAAAGCAAGAGTTTCATCTGGAAGGCAGCATATTTTGCTTTATAGCAACCTATTTTTCTGCATAAATGTTGCCATAGCAGAAGTGCCACAGGCTCTGATAGAAACGCACGTCATGACAGACCCAGGCTTTTGATCTTACTGACAACAATCTAGATGGCTCCATCAAACTCTGGTGAAATGTTTCCTCCGTGTGAATATTGCAACTAAAAAAAGAGACATTAATACAACACAATGCAGCTGGTGTCTTCCAAAATTATTAACCATCAACTGAGGGGAACCATCCCAATGAATCTCAAAGAAACTGTAGAAAATGTTTGTTTATCAAAGTTGTACAGAGATCGTCTTCAAGGTTCAAAGCCAACAAGTAACTCCTTTTTAATCAGAGTAAACCTCAGGCAAAAAACTGGGAATCACTGCTACGGGATGGTAATTTAGCTGCTCTAATGTCTGTGATGAAAATCTGATTTAAAACCTACAAAAGAAAATTGTAATTTCATGTTAATTCTGATTGGCAAAAATACGCAGATCTTTACAAGTCAGCTACATTTAAAGCTACATTCACACTGACCTCTGCAACAAGGGTTCAAGCAACCGAAAGTCTGTGTAAATGTGTGTAAATGCAAGATTGTGCCGCTATGCACATTTCTAAGACCATTTTTGGGCTCTATGTACAAAATGCACGTCCATTGAAGTGTAAGATAAACCAACTTCAACTTAGATCCATTGAAGCGTCAACCGTTTGAAAATTGATTGTGGAGGATAAATTAAAAATTTCAGCTTGTTCCCGGCCGGAATTATATGACAGCAAGGAATAGAGCAATAAAAAAAAATAAATAAATAAATAAATACATAAATAAAATATTTAAAAAAATTAAGATTCAATATATTTGCACCACTTTGATCATTTGCACCAATCCTCTTTCAACTTCAAGTACATGCACTAGTATCAAGTAGCAATGATTCAGTTTCAACACCACATATGCTTTCTTGGATGTGCATCACAGGGCCCCGTGTGAATGTAGCATCAAAGCTGAAGGCAAATTTGGAACAGAAACTTCCTTGTAGGCTGCTTAAGCCTTTGTCACATGCACCCATACGCATGCTGGTGGTTCTTGAGTTGTCTGGGCACCTGGAAAATTGTAAACTGAAGCGGATGCATCTTAATAGTTCTGGTATCGCCTGTCCGTCCTGAGATAGGATCTCTCCTTCATGTGGTAATCCCCTAAGGTTTCTACTTTTTTCCTGACTCATGTTTTTTTAGGAATTTTTCCTTACCGGGAGGGAGGGTCTAAGGGCAGGGATAACCAGTAACAGCGTGTGCAGGTGGTATGCAAGTGCCTGTAGAATTCCCTCAGACACTCCATGCCTCTATTTGGTGCAGTGTGATTCATTTGTTGTCCTCTTTCCCACTCCCCTCCAAGGGAGTTATCTTCTTATCAGTTTTTTTTGTCTCTGTCGATGGACACTGATGGGATACACCCTGGACAGGTCGCTAGTCTGTCACAAGGCCACAGTCACACACTCACACCTATTGATTACTCATTTAGAATAACCAATTAATCTAGAAGCATGTTTTTGGACGGTGAGAGGTAACTGTAGTCACCGGAGTCACACGCTGGCGTCTCAGGTCCCAAAGCCTGGACTTGAACCAGGGACCTTCTTGCTGTGATGCAAGAGCACTAACCACTGTGCCACCGCACAGGCCCTCTCCATGGGAGTGGGGAAAATCCCAGTGCGTGCTCCTGTCCTTGGGCGTGGACCTCGCCTCTGGCTTGTCTCACATCCCCAGCTGTCCCAGTTCCATCTGGAGGAAGCCAATCTGTTACACAACTCAAACGTGTAGTTGTTGAGTTATTTAAGCTAATTCTTTTTAACAGTCCTTGTACATCACCTGTCAGTCCTGGGAGAGGAGATGATCTCTCTTTTGTGTGGACTTACTTGAGGATTTTTTTTTTTTTTTTTAAGCTTTTTCCTTACCGAGACCGAAGGCAGGGGTGCCCAACGTCAGTCCTCAAGGGCCAATGTCCTACATGTTTTCCATCCAACCTGCCATTAAAGCTCCTTTTTGGCCAAACACACCTGATCCAGATAATCAGCAGCAGATAAGTCAGGGTTTATGGAAAACCAGCAGGAGGCCGGCCCTCGAGGACTGACTTTGGACACCCCTGGTCTAAGGGGAGAAATGTCCAGTTTAGTTTAGTATGTTTGGTTTAGTTTAGCAATCAGCTATTGTTTATATTTTAGGAGTGATTTTATGTTTTTGGACAACTACCGATGTGAAGCATGTTGGAGACAACTGCCATGCAATATTTGCCTTTTTAAATAAAATTGAATGAAAACTACGCTCTGGTTGGGTAATTTCCTCATGTCTAACAGTCAGGCTACAACAATGACCCCACAGGTGTGCAAGAGGCAAGCAATGAGTGCACACTTATTGATTGCATGGTGCATAGGATTTGGGGGCTTAAAAAAAAGGAAAAGTCCGAACAATATGCCTGCATCTCACCTACTTCAGCCATTCATATTAAGTGTTCATACCCTTAGAAAAAGAAATGTGCATGAACATTTTCTCCCTACAGGCTCACAGAGCAGTTTCATATTTTTTACCCTACTTTTGTCCACAAACAGTCCGTATCCACCCATAAGGGCAATTGTGACCAAGGCTTTACTGGTTAGACACTTACAGGAAGGGCCAATTTAGACAAAATATTTTGAAGGCAAACAGCTAAACTTGATGAAGCCACAGCGGGTCTGTGCAGCACCCGATAGCTGTAAGCAGAATTCAAAGCAGGGGTTTAGCAATTTCACTGCCGTCTACCACCAACAGAAATAACCACTAGTTAGCTTAGAGTCGCCATGCGTGTCTCTGAATCACAGGAGAGCAGCAACAGTGGATGAAGTGTCTACCTTAATCTGCTTTTAGTTCTCCTGTTTCCTCAAGGCCACTGCATTGTAATGCAGAGTCACTCAGCCACCTCCCAGAGTGTGAGCGGTTGCACATGCGCGTGTGTGTTTGTACACCCCATTAATCAAGGGCTATGCCTTGATGCAGTATCTGGTCAATTCAGCACCTCACAGACGCTCTCTTCTGCTTTCATTCCTGATTCAAGCCTCCTGGTTTCTGCTCTTTTATCTATGAGGTTTTTCAGTCATTTTCTCTGTCTCCCAAGATCCATGTTTGCTTGCTAAGCCTCATTAACAATTAATTACCAATCAGCTAGTCAAGTCACCCCTGGACCGCTGGGCTTTTCAATGATTCATTAGTCAGGGTTACACACTGCTGCAGTGCATAAACACTCGCTCACACGGGCACACTCAAACTCTGTCCTTTTCTGCCTGTTTGGAGGGGACGTTATTGTGCACACAGATTCTGCAGACACGCAAACACACATACATACACAAACACATTAAAGCAAGCATATGGAGAGACACAGAAACACTTCCCTTCGTGCACGCACCAACCTGCCTGGCAAACACACACCGCCATGACACCTGTATCTAATCAGAATGTCCTCATTAAAAAGAGATAAAGAAAATCTGATTGAGTTGTGCTATCTGTAACAACTTCTCAAACTGTTCTTCAAAGTCAAATCCAAAGATATGTCCGTGACTTTCAAAGTTCTGCATGGTGAGACCAAGGTCTAAACCCTGAAAATACTGTTTTACAACAAAGGTAGCTGGATCAAGTCAATAAACCAAGAGATCATCGGGTAAACAAGTCAGTTCACATTCACTCCCATCTAAAATAGTCCTAATAATGAAGGAAATTAGACATACTTACAGACAGAAACATATTTAAAATTGTGGATAAATTCACACTCCTAATATTTACACTGGGATGACTTCCTTTAATTGTTTTTTTCTATCCAAAAATATAATTGGTATTTAATGAAGCTGTCATCATGTCAAGGTTGTTTTTCCCGCTTATTTGCACATTTTGCCAAAGGCCAACTTTAAATGAAATCCCACCCATGCACAAAGTTAAAACTAGAGGAAGCGTTTCGATCACGTCATGCTGGGATTCCATAGAGTTGGTGTCGCAATCTATGCATGAATCCGAATTCTTCCCTTCCCCTCTATTTGTGGGGGCATTTGTAGTGCTAGGGTTGTCCGAAATCGTCCTTTAAGGGCCAACCCTCCAAGCGGAGGGATACAGACCCCTCGGTTGTGAGGGGGTTTAGGGGAAGTGCTTTTCTTCACACTAAAGCACAGAAGTTTACATTTAAATATAAGTAATGACTTTTTGCTTTAGCATGACCTTTTTAAAGCTACAAATCTGCTGTTATTTATATTCGAGCGCTGGACGCTCCACACTAGCGTAGCTGACAGGCGACTGTTGATGACATCATAGAGTGGAAGTGACACCCAAATTTGAAGACACTATTTTTCCATAACTCTCCGTTTGGAGGGCTAAATGTAGGGGTAGGGAGAGTAAAGCCTTCAGGTCATCCTGTTAAATTCAGGGCTTAAAAGTACCACAAATGCAATGTACCCATTACAACTACACACAAACACACAGTATCTTTAATGTACATCACATATTCTGATTATCTTTTTTTCTGTAAATCAGCATCTAAAACCATTTCTTTACCAATTACAAACAATATTTCAATCTTCTATGATCACATTTCAGACCACACATGCCTATGATTATTTATTAATTTTCAAATAAAATTTGCTTAATTTCCACATATTTTCAAATTATTTAATTGAAACTAGGACTTTTTTTCTTCACATTCAAGGGAAGTTAATTTGTGAATTACTGGTTTGTTCAGGGCTCTCCAGAAGATTTGTTCACTTTCTAGATTGTCCCAGCTGCTTTCCAAACAGCGTCCTTCCTCTGCCCTTAAATCCTGCACACCACTGTCCCCTCAAAGGGGACATTTTATCAGCTTGTACAAACGGCATGAGCCACTTAAGCTAATTGCTTTCATAGTCTGGCCCTAAGAAAGCAATTGACTGGTCTTCCGCACCAGCGGCTTCAGATAAATATGCTCGCATCCTGCTGAACTCCCACAGATGGCCCACACTTCCCAACAGTTCGTCTCCGTGCGCTCACATCTGCAGACACTGAGACGGTGAAAGGTCAAGGAGCTGGAGTCAAGTTTACTGTGAGTCTGGAAACGAGGAGATGCAGAACAAGCGGCTGACCTTGCAGCAGAGAAACCAAACTAAACCTAATGAGGTGTGAAACTATATGAATGCACACAGTTGAGCAGAGTGAATTCAGAAAATATTTTCTGGTTTTGTTTTGCAAAGTTTTAGATTCCAATACATGATCCTGTTTGCCCCATAGAATAGAATACTGCTTTAAGTAAAACAATACATTTCTATACATTAAAGGCTTTTTCTGGCAGCAGGAGCAGCACAAGATAACATTCTGAGGTGCAGTCAAGCTCAGTATTTCTGCCTTTTTTAAAACCCACTCCAGTGAAAATCCCGTTTTGGTGTTTTTAACATGTTCTTGTAGCATTTCTCTGATGATGGAGGACAAATATTAAATCATTTAGAATTAAAGCTGTATTTCTGAGTATTTCTTTATTCATATTGTGGTGAATCAGGAGCAGACGACATTGGATTAAGCTCTCAGTTGTAACATAGAAACCAGCCTCCCTGCTCCGCTCCATTCCAATTCATCCACTTGCAGACAAATAGATCCGTGTACGTCTTTGTTTTTCCCTCCCGAGCTGAGCTCTGGCTCTAAACTGTACGGCTCCAAAATTGCTCAACATTTTAATAGAAATAGGCTGTAAGCTAGCAGGAGAGAGAGAGAAAACAACGGGGTGATGGGAAATAAGCAGAGGCTTATTTCTGTGCTAACAGTTTCTGAGTTTCTGATCAATCCCTACCAATCTGCAGAAACTATGTCCCAGTAAACAACACACGTTTCGACTAAAAAAAATGTCATAGTTACACTTAAAAGATCACTGAGAAAGCTTTTACAACACATAAAAACAAGATCGGAGTGAGGCTTTAAAGACAAAATATTGCAGCTTTATGGTAAAACAAAGCAGCTAACTTGGTTCCTCAGTCACAGTAGAATGTAATCTTTTCAAACATGAATTATTTTCTGGTTTTCTCTGCTGTCTACTTTGACACAACATTCAACAGCAATTTCTTCACCTTTGCTTCAGCAAACTGTGAACAGGTTCATCTTTAGAACAACATATCGAGTCAACTCCAGGAGTTTTTGGAGTTTATGTCTCTTTTTAGTAGAAAACCACTGCAAAAGAAGAACTACACAGCTTTAATAAAAACCTTTAAAAAATAAAAAAAGTAAAAATTTTGTACAACAGAGCAAAGTGTACACTTTTATTCTGGTAAGTATAAAATGGTTAAATCTCACAAACCATCTCGGTTCTATAGGCATTCATCTTGATTTATAACAAAATTTCATATAAAGATGTGTTTTTTTTTTCATTTGGAATCAAGAAATGGCATTCTTTTAGCGGTCTTTGAACTGCATGCTTGTTTGTAAAGCCAACAACGACTGTCTGCTTGAACAACAGAAAAAACATTCTCACTAATATGTCACAACTTTCTAAAAGTATAGATCAGGGCGGGTGAAACCGGATACTGCTAGCTCTTTGTACATGATTTAAATGAACTAATAACCCAGGATATATTTATTTTTTTATTTTTTTTAAAAATAGGATTTTCTATGAACATTGCAATTCACAAAACTAAAGTGAAATGAATGGAAAAAAATGGAATGAGAACTTTTTGACACATTTAATTTTTTTTATCTTATATTTCATCTTTTTTTCTTATTTTCAACCCTAACTGTATATATTCTTGTAAACAACCAGACAGCATCACAATTCTTGCACATAGTGACAATAAATGAAATTCTGAATCAGCTATTTTTCCCTGAAATGACTGTCTGATTAATTTTTACTAATAACTAATCTCATAACAATATCGCACATGTGAAATACATGTTTACCCTTTAGAGTTAAGAAATGTAGTATGAGCACTTATATACCATCATATGATCTGTAAAAATGTTAAATAAATAAAAAAAGCATTCAAATCCACAACTTTTTAAAACTTTTCAAATAAAATATTTCAATTCTGCATATAATACTGCAGTGTAATTATATAAAGCATTAACAGATTATCATAAAAAGGCTGAGAAATATCTTACGTGAACCTGCAGTATAGATTTATTAAGTGAACTCGACATGTTGGCCTTGATGTTTGTGCTTCAGCTCAAGTATTTATTTACTATATATATTCTGCACTCAGTCATTACTAGTGAAACACACACAAAACAAAAAACTGCTTAAAATATTAAAAAGTTAACAACAATGAGAACCACAAATTATAGATTTTTTTTCCAAATTATTAGATATAAAAGTTGTGATTCATAAACTCATCTCTTCTGCAGATGAACTTTAGTACAAAAATATTTGAATTTAGCTAATGAATTTGCCTTGTGATCCACCTCAATATACCTGAATGTAGTGCTGGGCGATATGGAAAAAAATGTATATCACAATATAAATTATTTTAGATCACAATAACGATATATATCATAAAATAAATTATTTTAAATCATAATAAGAATATACATCACAACATGCATTATTTTATATCCCAATAACAATATACCAAAAGATTTTCCCAGTATTCTCTAAAAAAAAAAATGACAAAAATATCATTACTTACTTTTCTCTGACTATTTTTTCAAGTAACATGTAACTGAATTGCCACAAATGAGAAAAAAAATTTAAAGTGCACAACAGTTTAAATTTCACAGTAACACATTTTACAAAAAGGTTCAGCAATAAAAATGAATAGAATCTATAGAAGTGAAATGGCAAAAAATACACTTTTCTATCGCCTTCATAATATGTATCGTCATATCGCCCAAATGCTACCTGAATGTTTTTATATCCACATTGATGTTTGTTGGTTATCTATTGACTCAAACCGATATAAAAAGTGCAGGATGGTTTTCTCACAGACGCACAAATACATCGAAAATTCTGCCTCCTCTCTCAGCCACTCCTTTGTTCTCCTCAGCAAGACCATATGGGTTTTGTTCCCATCTAAGCTAAATATGAACTGACCTTTTCACAAAGGAACAGAGGTGTGACATACAAGGAGCCAAACACATGCTCGCATTGTTTCTCACGGTGGAAGAAAAACATTAGCAGCAAATTGGACTCAACTTTCTAATTTAAACCACTGTCCCATTTTCACGCCTTTGAAGTGCGTCCAAGTAAAGTTTGCTGCAGGTTTTTTGGAAAATATTCTGGTAACCATAACAACATTGTGCGTTCTCCGCATCAATTTTAGTTTTGCCAACTGATCAACTTTGTTGCTTTGTTTGCAACTAAAAAAAGATCATTTTTTCCTGTTAGTGGAAAAATATAGACTCCAGCATGAAGCATCTTTAGGTTGTTTCAAAGTACTGCAGCCTGTGACTTCTTGGACCGCCCACATCCTAAATACAACACTGACAAGAGGATTATATTATTAACTCAGATCCACCTAAATAAGACAAGTTTACCACTTTGTTGAAATAAAGGCAGCTATTTCTTACAAAAGACTGAATAAATCTTCACCCTAGCATTGTCAAACTCTTAACACACTCTTGTTAGCATTACACATCACAGTGTGTGTGGTCTGGCCAATTGAAGCCTTAAGTCTGACAGTTGTACAAACAGTATTAAGGTTGTTCTAGATCAGAGGATTTGATGTAGACCAAAAGATTACACCTACATTAAAATTTAGATCAGTACTAAGTCAGTCCTGGTTTGGTTTGGTCCGGAAATTATTTCTAGCAACAAAGCAAAAATCTTACAGAAAGATACGAAGAAGATGTTGTTGGTAGAAGGTAGTGCTGCCACAAACGATTATTTTAATAGTCGACTAATCACCAATTATTTTTTCAGATTAGTCAACTATTCAGGTCATGCACAAAGGGGATGTAAAACACACATCTTAACCATCTAAAAACTAAAAACTAGATATATTCACACTAGCATTATCAGCGAAAATGATAGTCTGGATACTGTGAGCTGAATTTGGCAGCTGAAGATGCTTGTGACGATAGCTGAAGATGCTGAAATTGGTTGCTGAAAATGCTGAAGCTGATAGCCAATTAAATTATTAGTTAAAAGTCAAATTGGCCTAAAAAAAGCTTAAGTTAGCCAAAACAGTTAGCATGTAGCTGAATTATTAGCTAAATTCCAAAATAGCTTAAAAGATAAACAAAAAAAGCTTAATTTAGCCAAAACAGCTAGCATGTGACTAAAATATTAGCTAAACTATAAAACAGCCTGAAAAACTTTATTAAATGCCAAAACTGTCCAAAAAAGCTAGCAGAATGCCATTACAACCTTCAACTTTACCACACTCTGACTCCATATAATATAAAGTAACGACTAATCGACTATCAAATTAGTCATCGACTATTTTAATAGTCGATTAGTCGTCAATTAGCCGACTAATCGTGGCAGTCCCTAGTAGAAGGACATCTTCAGAGTAGCACAAATAGTGTTTAATGGTTTTCAAACAAGGCTCGAAATGTTTTTTTCCTCTCTCTCTCTCGTTGTATAACATCGAAACTGTACTGGTGGAAATAGTGCATTAAAGTCCTACTCCAACTGGATTGTTTTCTTTTGTAAAACCGTTCCCAGTAGTCTTAATTATGACTTTAGCCAAAAACAAAAGGTTTTGACATTTCTCGAGTCATATTTTATGCCCGGCGGCAGTAGCTCAAGGGGGACAAGGAGAGGAGTGTTAAGAGAGAGACTTTGGCAGGCAAGGCTGTAGATCGCCTCAGATTCTTCCAGCATCCGCTTTTCTAATCTAATGATGAATTATGAAATACTTAAATTATTTGAAATAGGTCCTCTATTATGAGAAAAATGTCACAAGAACATGTTAAAAATAAAAAAACCCACTATTTTCATCAAAGTGAGTCCTGATGGAAATGGTGTTTTTAACATGTACTTGTGGCATTTTTCTCATGATGGAGAACATTTAAAGAAAATGAAGCTTTAAATTGCATGTCCTTATTCAAACAATGGTGAATCAGAAGCATATTTAAAATAAAAAAAAGAGTTTTTAGCCGTGATGTAGAAAACATACTGGGCGTGTCCTCACTGATTTTTTTTTTTATGTTTGTTTTTTTTGGGGGGTGGGGAGGGGGTGCTCCACACTAACGGTCCCACCCACAACTCAGAGGTGAATTTTTAATAAACTTCTGCCTCTTTGCAGAAACTATGTCCTAGAAAACAACAGTAAAAAAAATGTCAAAAACTGCATAATCATAATTAATAGACCACTAAAAACACTTGTAAAGCCAACAACTTTGATTTAACCCACTATGTGATTTGAAGTATTAATTATACTTGCTAAAATAAGTGAAAAACCTTCAACAAGAAAGGCCGTTTGTATAAAACTGACTCTTGTCCCTGACTGACAACCTTCTATTGCACTTCTGCCACTAACTGAATAATTAAAAAACTTTACTTAAAAAAAGAAGTCTGTTGAGGTTACATTTTCTTTAAAAAAATTGAACTACTTTATCTAAAAAACAGGTCAGACCTTTTTGTTGCCAAACAAACCAAAACAGAGCCAGTATGATCAATGGTGATTCAAAGACAAAACTCTAATCATTTAATCAAATTTTAAATTTATTTACAGGTCAAGCTAAACACTTACAATTTATAAAATAGAATTTTCATAGTTTCGCATGGTAGAATGTAGCATTTGAAAAGGTAAAATTGATAAATCCAACATTTATCAATTACAAATAAACTTGTATTAGTACTCAAGCACTTAAGGGGATTTTAAGTCAGGATATTTAACAATTTAAACAATACTTTAGTGGAAAAAACTTGATTTATTACAATCTTTTTTTTTATTATGATTACATTTTTTTGTTACTGTTTTGGTGTAGTTTGAGTGCAGTTCAACGTTATCTGTATGCTTCCATACCAGCTGGAACAACATGTCATTTATTCCAGATTTTTGGATAAGTTAATGGCTGCACTTCTCGCCAGGATTTGCAGCCTCTGTCTCTCGAACGCCGAGAGAGACTCTTGGAAATTGCCCAATGCTACCATTTGCTGCATGGCCATTGAGCAGCTCCAGTGGAGCAGGTGCAGATTCAGTGCAGCATTCAAGGACATCCAAACAGTTGTGAGGGATGGATGAATGCCTCGTTTAATTTATCAATCCAGAGCCTCCGCATTATCCCAAGAGTTTAAAATGCTGACCGCAACCTTACAGTCCAACTCCAGTTTATATTAACAAAAGTCAGAGGAGGCGAGTTCAGCATCTCGCAATAAAAGCATCCAACTTTAACCACTACCTTTTTCTTTTTCACACTTTGGTTTAAAAATCTACTATTTTTTTTTCATTTAGTTGATATTTCCACCTTTATAAAGTGTGTTTATTGTTGAATGTACAACACTTTAGCTAATTATTTGTTTTTGAAAAAGCCATTGTGTTGCGCTCCACACTGATGCTTCATAATGGACATAAACACTTCTACAATTTGGACCAAAAATGACTCAGAAACTCCATTATTATCACACATGACAGCATGAAATCCAACTTTTAGGCACTTGCTTGAACAAAATAAGAAAATCACAAGCTTACGTCAATGAAATGTCAATTTTAGCGTAGAATGGTGTAAACTTCTACCTTCTTTCATTTACACATTTACAGTGATGACGCAACCTGAGGCTCTTCAAGGACACTCCGACACATGGCGAGAAACCGAGCCGGTGATCTTCCAATCAGAGGTCAACCACCTCATAGACACTGAAATGTGGTCCATGCAGGATGGATGATATGAATGTGGTTTTAAGACTTCAAATCAAATAAAAAAAACACCAAAAACATAGCTGATTGTAAAATATATAGGTTTTCTGAGGTACTTTTTAAAGTATTTTTGCCATATTGTTGTTTTTGTTATCTTTGGTAAGAACTAAGACACTAACATGATTGACTACAAAAAATATCAACTTGGAGGTGGAATTTTCCAGTACAAACACGTAAAAGACAAAAAACCAGATGAAGAAAAATCAACATAAATTTCTCCTAAATTGTTTTTTTTTAATTTAACTCTTTTTTTTTGAGCAATTGGAGGATTAGTTTAATGTTTGAGGGGCTCCTACTTTTAGATTTACAGCAAAAACGAAAAAAAGACAAAAAAAGAGAAACAAACTAAGAAAATACAAATGAAGATGCAGCTCTCGTCCCAATACAGTTTTACTGAACATATTTAATAAAAGCATAAAAGATCAATATTAGGAGAAAAAAAAAGAAGAAAAAGACAGAATTCTGCCAATGAGATTTTTTTTCCTTATTAAAACAAAAACAAAACAGTTTTTGCATCTTTTTTATTCAAGACGCAACAGCTATAGATTAATTTTCATTTTGATTAAAACTGTGGGAAATGATCAACCTTTATGATTTAGCGGTAAAATGGTTGATGCAGCCACTGTTGGTTCAACTTGATCCCAAAATGATTACCGGGAGGATCTGCGTGAGCCTGAACTGTCAGATCTTGCAGGATCCCAGACCTCGAGCTGCTCTCCAGCTGCTGGAGCTTTCCCCCCAAAACCTGCAGCTGCGCAGATGATCGACGCGCACCTGTGACAGCTCATTAAATCAATTAACAGGAAGATTCCATGAAAGATAGATGTCAACATCATGCATGAAAAACAAAAATAAAAAAGGAGACGGATCAGCGCCGTGGACTGATGGACAATCTGGGTGAAATATGCGCCACGCTTGAGCCGCACATGCGCGACGGCAAACATTTGGAGGTGTCACATGAACGGCGATGCGCATCAGAGGCAAGTTGACGGAGAGACACCTGGAGACGCAGTCAGGTCGCTCCATCGGCCGGCAGTGAAAACGGACTCACCTCCTTGGTGTTCACCACGCCTCTGACATATTTCCCGAGCACCGAATCCACGCAGAGGAGGCTGGACAGCGCGGCCACGCACAGGAGTCTCTCCCCGACCCGCAACTCCATCTTCCTCTTTCCCCGGCTGCCGCTCGTCTGCTCGCCCCGCTCCCCTGAAGCCTGTCCCCGCGCGGGAGCGCGCAGTGCTAGAGAGAGAGAGAGAGGAGGAGGAGGAGGCGCGTTCACGAGGACCCCTTGGAGCTTGGATCTCCAGCTGTTGATGATGATGATGATGCACACTGCGACACATTTATTTATTAAACTGATCTAAATTTGTATATTTTTACTTGACCAAACTGACATACATTTTACTGTAAAATAAAAGGATTGCTATGAAATGTAAAATCTTGGAACAGATTCAACAACTCAATTTTATTTTTTCTAAGTATGCACACAGCTCCTTAAGAGAATTGTGACAAAATTCAATCACACAGTACAACTTTTCACCGTAAATTTACAGCATTTTACTGGCAACATTTCCACTAGTAAAATACTATAGTTTTACATCAGTTTATAAATACTTACTGTAATTGTTTAATCCTTTGCTGTCTTGTGGTCCAGATGACCCCATAAGTGTGTATTATTCCCCAAGGTACGGAGCCCCCAAAGAGACAGAAAAGAAAAATAAATTGAAGTAAGAAAAGATGTTTTTCCAAAAATTTAACTTAAAAAAATTCTAGTTACTAACTGATGCACAGTTTGTAACTAGATTTTTTTTTCTTACTTTCATTTTTTGATTTTTTTTTTTTTTTTTAGTTACAATCTGGTGCTTACCAGTTACTAAGCAGAACATTTTTTCTTTCTAAAAATTGAAGTAAAAAGATAAAAAGTAAATTCTGGATAGTAACTGGTGTGCACCAAATACTAACCAGAATTGTTTCTTTTGTGTTTTTAGAAAAATAAAATAAAAATAGGAATAGATATTTTTATATTCTTTTTTTTTTCTTCGATGTCCCTTCAGGGGCTCCGTACAAATGCAATCAGCAGCAGAAAAAAATACATTTATTAGATGATTTAAAAAAATGGGTAAACATGCCTTGGATAGCACAAGGTTACCAATGTTTGACAGTTTTCTACATTTACAGAACATGACTAAATACTGTAATTAAGTCCTACAGTGTTGTACAATGACGGTTAATGACTCTTAATGTCGATATATTCATATAAAAATGAAATGGAGAAATCTGTTTCTCTTGGCTCAATGGTGGAAACTCAAACTGTAAACGCTTTATGTAAAATCACAGTGAAATTTTAACACTATTGTACTGTTTTCCTTTTGCAAAGTATCATACTGGGAATCGCAATGCAAAGTATAGGTGAAAATCTGACAATATTCTGTTGTTTTTAATGTTGTACGGTGCCGTACTGTAAATTGCAACGCAATGGGAAAAGAAAAAAAAAATCATATACTTTACAACTTACTGTAAACACCTGAGCATTATGGGAAAATAAGGAAGTGCACGATTTTAATTAAAAAACAACTAGAACAATCTGGAATACAAAGAACTGTTTATGAAAAAATCTTAATTGCTTACAAGAATAAAATCCTCAACATTGAGAAAAATATTAACGGATATCAACAACGGATAGCTCGTGTAAAATAATTCAATCCAACTGTATTAAATAGCCCAATAAAAGAACACAGTTGTCTCTACAGGCTTCACAATTATTCAAAAACATGAAATCAGTCATAAAATATAAACATAGCTGATTGCTAAACTAAGTTTAACAGACTAAAATAAACTGGTTATTCCGACCATTGATCATTCCTTCTTTCTCGGTAAAAAAAAAATCCTACAAAAGAAGAAAAAAAGATTTCACGGAAAAAGAATAAACCTCAGGGATTTCCACATGACGGAGGGATCCAGTCCAAGGACGGACAGGCGATGTACGAGGATTAGCGTATCTAACTCTACAACTACATATCTGAATAGTGTAACAGATGAGCTTCATCAGGTTGGGACAGCTGGGGGCGTGAGACGAGCCAGAGGCGAGGTCCACAGCCAAGGGATGATGGGAAGTGAGAGCAGACATACTCTGAAGAAACTATGACCTAGAAAACATTGGATATTTTTACATTTTGGCGCAAAATAGCATTTCTGGTTGGGATGTGAAATACAGCAATTTACTTTTATTTAAAAAAAGTACAGTAAATAGTATCCATTAAATAGCCAATAGTGCGATAGTAAAGTGCTGCAAGTTTCTTCAAATTAAATAAGACTTTTTAAGACCTTTTTAAGGCAATGCATGTAAAAAATTAAGACCAATTTCTTAGTCTTTTTCCCATTTTTTTAAATTCATTCCCATTTTTTTCCCAAAACTGTAGCTTCTTATCTTGTTTGTTGTTCTTTAGAGCTCTTTTTTTACTTTGTTTTTATCAAAACCGCAGAAGGTTTTCATTGTATTAGTGCATAACAGGTTGTTTTCCCCAATGTTTATTCACATAATTTGATCTAAATCATTTTGGTTGAATAAATTGTGTTTTTTTACATGAAATGTGAAAAAGAGAATTTTCAAGAAATTACATTTTTAAGGCCAACATATCAAAATTCAAGACTATTTTTTAAGACTTATTCATAAATCCAATTCTCCCACGGGAACCCTGTCTGATGCTAATAATGTTCCTTTACTCTGGTAAATGCCGTAAGATTGACCACAAAACCAGAATTTATAGTAGAATATGTTTATTTAAATAAAATCCAAAGAAAACATCTACTTAAAGCATGGTGCATCCGATATGTTGTTCTTTTCTGCAACCAGCAAAGTAAATCAGTCTAACCAGATCTGCATGAATACATTCATATTCACGTTTGCACTTGCGGTGTTTTCAACAAATTTTCAAAACACAGAATACACATGATACACATTTACAGTACGGCTCGCTCTCTCGCCGTCAGAATTTGCATGTGGAATGCAGTCAGGTAGTGACACTTTCTATGAGAGCAGCGCACGTGAAACAGCAAAGGTCCGACCTTTGATGTCTTTGGTTCTTTGAAAAGCTTCAAACTCCCGACTATAACAGCTTTTAAATGAAATATTTGAGGTTAAAATACTGCTGTTTGTGCTCGACGTAGTGGGGTTGCCTTTCTTTTTTTAATATTCGGTAAAGTGTATTAAAAAAATGTCAGGATCAATAATAAACAGCTTTTATACAGCTGAAAAACTAAAAAGTGGGTTTATTGCGAAAACTTTATGAACCTAAAAAAATGCTGTAGAATATTTCATTCACGTATCCTCACAGAGCATCATCTGTTTAATGACTCACACCCACTGCCATGTTTCTTCTTCACCTCAAGTGTGTCATCTGTTTACTGGCAGCCATTCGGCTCGCCACTAGATCATCGGGCATGCATCATTGAACCCGACAGAATGATTTGATTATTTCTTACTCTGAATTCCATTTTTCAGGATAAAGTAATTAGTAAATGCTGTTTATTTGGCAGTGTCTGAAAACTCAAAACGACCCATCAGTGCAGTGTGGTGCACGTGCACGTGCACACCGGGCCGAGTGGAGATGCTGATGTGTAATCTGTTTACTAGAAATGCTGCCTTGCTTAAAGGTGGAGCCCTGGAAGCAGCGCTGCACTGAAATGACATTTAAGGTGAAGTGGAAATATCACTCCGTCTAAAAACTATGTATAACCACAAGAGCTTTTTCTCCTTCATAGAAATACAGCAGCACAATTTTTACTTTTAAACACAATATTGTAAAATAGCAACAGTAAAACCATCGACTGTATAAAAGAACTGGACTGAGTGACCCCTCCTTCCTGACATTTCAAACAGGAAGTGCCTGCTGGTCCCAAAAAGTAAAAATCAGTCATATTTTCACATCATATTTGATTTAATATTTCTTTCTTTAATGAAATGCATTCAAATTATAAACGGCCAATCAGATGCCTCTATAAAAGCATGTGATCTCACACCAAATGTTGAAAATGTTTGACAGATTTCGTCCAATAAGCTTGCACCTTATTAGTGGTTGCCATAGAAACGTAGATTCAGACCAAACCAATCATGGCTTACTAACTATGTTTGGTTCCAACATGGCAAAATGGCGACTTTCTATAGGTGATGTCACACTCACTCTCTCCAGTTCTCATATACAGTCAATAATGAGTAAAATCTACACTAAAATACTTGTTTCAGCTCAAAGTTGTCAAAATTTGAAGAAAAAAACCCCACAAATTGTTCATTGAATAACAAAAACACTACATTAGTACAAAAGTGTAAAAACAAAAACCTGATTGTCTTCTTTTAATTCATCACAGGATGATTGACAGGCCAACACGGGGAGTGTTTTACACAAAAGCCAGTATGTGTTTCATAGCTTTAAAAAAGTAATAAGTTGCTTTGCAGTCCATCATCTGCAGTGGTGTAGTGTTTCCACAGTACATAACAAGCAATGCTTGAATACATAAGCGGTTGCTCCTCTAATGTAAAGTGCGGTTTGTGCCTTTCTTTTGCTTCACAAAGGCGCTATGAGTATATACACAAACACAATGTGACCCACAAACAATGACATGAATACAAACTTGACCCCAAAATAAACTTGCACCGCCTAACAAACCAGCAGCAGCAGAAGTGCACGGTTAGCACAAACGACTGCTGGAGCCAGATCACACATCCGACCAGAGTCTGAGTGAAAGCTTGAACTTCCATTTTTTTTTTGTCCCCCAATCGGACTAAAAATATAGCAGTAAGAACGTCACTCTGACAGAACGGAGTAATCCTGAAGCATGACTGCTGTTCAAATCCTGCTTCTACAGGGGCGGAATTTTGCACTCGAGGGTGTCAGCTAAATCCTTTTCAAACAGCCTCTCTGCAGATCTGGCAACCCTAGCTGTTACCAGGCAGGGGGACGGACGGAGCCAGCGTCGCTGGCAACTATATTTAGTTGGACCTGATATATGGACTCACTCGTTGAAGGACATTGTTAAAGTGCTTTGATGGCAACAAGCTCAGACTGCCCTCAACGGGCAAAAAACTAAAACTCCAAAATATGGAAGAAATGAAGGATAAATGTAAAGGTTAGATATTTTTTGCTGAATTACAGAAAGAGATGGAGGCTCAAGGAAAGTGATTTCTTGACGAGGACGAAACGACACCAGGATGGATGTGACAACGTGGGAAGAAATCAGTGCAGTGGAGGCTGAAATGTGCATCTTTGTGTCGTTTTCCTGCTTTCACACTTAACAATTAACGCAACTGAAAAAGTAAAAATAAAAAAAAATGGCTAATAAGCAGTCCTCAAGTCGATATTACAAGAGGCATAAGGCAAAGGTGAAAACGGAGTGTCTTTTTGGTACGATTGCATATTTCTGATAAATATTAAACCAAAAAAAAAAAAAAAGGAAAAAAGAGGATAGTTAAACATCAAACTACATAAAGTTAGAGTATATAAAGCTTGTGCCTGACAAAAGTCAGAAATCATAAAAAAATAATCATGATCAGTGTGATATTTCTGCATAGTTCCCAAAATGATTCAAACTGAGTCAGCTTTCTACAAAAAAGAGGGACTCAGACCCTGCAGATCTGAACCGTTCACCCTAAACTGAGCCGCAGTGACTGCCAAGCTGGCATCACGGAGAACACAATCTGGAGTTATGAAGTGGGAGTTAGACTGGATCCCTAAAGGACAAGTGGCCATTTTGATGTAGATGACCCCACATACAGTCTGCCCCCTCCCCACACCGCCTCCATCATCTGATTAGGGACTGCTCGGATCTGAATAAATCACCCATTCAGTGGTTGGAATTGTTCTGCTCGAGCTCCACTGCTGAACAACAGGGAGAATATTTGCAGCCTGTGGGTGAAAGCTGGTTTCTGATCCCAGCAGCTTCAAAACACTTGTTTTTTTTTTGGGGGGGGGGGGTGAGTTCGTTGGTTTCTTCCAGATTTGCTTTGGTGCATGACAAGAGGCAGGAGCTGTGTGTGTTTCTATTCTTTTAGCCTTTTAACTGCTAACTTCAGTCTGACTTTCATCGACTCTTTATCTCGCTCCGCCTTGGGTGAGCTGAGGTCACCTTTTATTTTAATTCAACTTCATTTAAGCACCAATGCCGCCAGCGTCAGGGTTATTCTGAGCCGTCACCGCAACTGAGCCCTCCCCTCCAGCCAGTTTATCCTCTCTGCCCACGGCGGGCTCCTCTTCCTCGATGGAGCCGACCAGAAGAGAACCACGCTCTCCGGAAGGAGCCGACGCACGCCTATCGGTCCGTTCCAGCTTGCGGTGCTTGCGGGGCTCGGGGGGCGTGTCCTGCAGGAAAACAGCGCGGATGCGCTCCACGCAGACGTTGGCAGCCTCCTTCGTCTCCTTGGAGAGCTGCGATAGGCTGAGGAAGCCGTGGGGGAGGTCGTCCACCACGCACAGAGTGACGGGCTGGTCAACGCTCCGCAGACGCTTGGCAAACATCACAGAGTCGTCCAGCATGGGGTCCAACGCACAAGCCTGCAACGGGAAGAGGAGGGAGAAACCGGTGAAGAATAGCCAAAGCAAATTCCCTTCAAACATGACGAGAATCTTAATTGAGAGGAGAAGAAAAGAAAGCCAGCACTCCTCTTTCTTTCCAGACTGGCTGACTCACAAAAGCCCTTCCAAAAAAAATCAGTTTCTGCATTTTCATACTTTACACTTCTCAAAGGAATGCGTGGGCTTTCACCGCTCCTCACCTGTTAGCACGGAAAATCTCTGGAGATCAATTTTGAGGAGACTTTGTTTTTCCTTCCAAACTCTACTGTGCTGTGGGGGATCGTTTGTTTGAAGCTACAAAAAGATCCTGTTTTTGATCAGTTCTGCCTCAGTCTGCATGTAAAACACACAGCGACTCGTATTTAGAAGTTTATCACAACCATTTCTTTCATTTTAGTTTTAAATAGTGGAGTCATGCGATTCATTAAATGATCTAATTAATCAATTTAATCACAATGATTTTTAAGCTGATAATTGCTGTTAAAAGCCTCATTTTGAGGAATTTTCTTTATGTTTGTGACATGGTGTCGCAATAAAAAGATCAAAATAAAATAATAATGGTGGCTTGATTACGTTTTTTTATTTTCATTTTAAAAGACTTCCAACCTTTATTTTAAAACCACTGAGAGGTAATTTTTTTTCCAATCTTGAACAAATAAAATTTTAAAAACATCAGGTCCAGAGAGGTCCATTTTACCAAATAAAAAAAACAGCAATCCAAAAAATACTGAACACAAACTTCTTTTTAAAACGATAATTCAAATGTTAGCTTTACTTTTTTCAAAGTTTATCACAACAGCAAGACAGTAGAAAAGATGAGAGAGAGATTCTATAGATTCCTTTGACTTATTTACGTGAATTTGATGATTTTAAAGACCTGAATAAAACAAAACAAATAGAGAAAAGAATCTAAGAAGGAAGACATGAAACACCGCGGATGAAGTTTTTTGTTTTGTTTTTCTAAATAAACTTTTGCTTCATCATCTGGACAAAAAGAAGCGTTAAGAGGTGAACTTTGCCTCTAAAATTATGCTTTATTTTTTACTTCTCATGACGATCTCCCTTCTCAAAAATGAGTTCGAGCGGAGCGTGGTTCGTGCACACCTCGCCCTACGGCCGTTACCACGACAACGCGACAAACCACGTATTAAACAGTCTGTTCGTCCAAAAAAAAAAAAAATTAAATTAAACTTAAAAATATACCAGGACTGAAGTTCTAATAATTTTTTTTTATATTTATATTTTTCTTAAATGACTATGTTATGAGCGGGATAAAATGCTCCTTCAGGTGTGCACTAGCACAAAAGTAACCATCCGACGCAAAAATTAAAATAAAGCATTTTAAATAAAATAATGCACTAAAATATCTACAATTAATTAATCGCGATTATTTGATAGCTCTAGTTACGAATTTCTTACCTTATTACTTATTTCAATGCCAGTTAGAGGAATTGTGGAATAAAAATACAAGCCTGCATTTTTTGTCAAATCTTATATTCAATGCATGTAAATGTAAAATCTCCAGGCGGGGATTCTCAGCTTATAAAAGCTGTGCCTCGTGCGCTCTCTTACCACGATGTGTATGGGTGGCAGTCCCTTCAGCATGCTGTCAGGAGCCAGCAGAGGTGAGCAGAAAGGATCTTTGACCACCGGAGAACTCTGCACCTTCATTTCAGCAAACTGATCCGAGCGCAGAGGCTCAAATCCCCACGGAAACTCCCTGGGGTGCTGCAGCTCTGACCCCTCCTCTCCAGCAGGAGGTGGTATTGCGACTGAAGACAGGTCACGGGATATATTGGGGTCCGTCTCCTTGAAGAGGAAGAAGCTTACGTCTTCTATCTGCACACAGAAAAAAAAAACATATTTAGGAGATTTTTTTTCCTGCATACTTATTTACAGTTTTTGCCACTTTATATGCGAGTTTAAAAAGAAAGATGTCGAGAAATCAAAAGTATTTGGCTAAAAAATCCACCTCAGCTGAGTAATCCTGATTTCTTGGAGGAAAACCGGAAATAATTTCTTAAAAATCTTTCCCCACAAGCTAGGAAAATATGGGATTTGCATGTGAGAAGACGAAGGAGGAGATAATCTGCAACACCTTGCCAGGACCCACACAACCCGAAAGTTTGGATTTCCTGTGAGAATTTTACAGCCTAATCCGTTTGTGAGGGATGGCTGAAATAATCTCTGCATGGTTCAAAGTCAGACATGCACATTGCTGGAAGGCAGATAGCATTATGTGATAGAGGAACCAAAATATCTCTGTGCTAGAAAAATGTTTAACCTCTTAAAAAGGCAACAGCTGTACAGCAAATCTCTTTGATGCAAGCTGTGTGAAACCACAGATAAAGCGATTGTACGGAATGAGGCAAGTGAGATTTCTCTTCTCCGTCATGATACAATCACATGTTAAATTCACACGTCGGCGCCCGACTCGCGGCAGACTTAAGCAACAGCTCCTGCCTTTTTAAACAGTGTTAACACCCTCTGGATGAGAACGCCGGCTGATAAGAAGTCAATCTAAATGCAAACAAGAACAAACGTGACGTACGGTGCGCGCGGAGACCGGCGGTGCGCTGGGAACGGAGCTGCTGGGAGGCCTCAAGTCCTGGCAAGTCTTGCTTTTGACAGACAGCTTCCTGTTGGGAAGCGCCGCCGGCTCTGGGAGCACAGGAGGGTCAGCATGTGGAGATGAGATGGACACCTCGGAAACGCTCTTCCTGACTGTATCTGGACAACAAAAGAAAAAGAAAGAATGAATTAAAAAAAAAAAAAAAAAGCAATGGAAACACAAGATCCATAGCATTTTGAGATTTATTGCTCATGTACCACACAGATTTTTAACCCAAAAACTACCCCGATTTCCTGCAGTCAAACTTTTTAAAGACTCTTCACAACATGTGAAAGGTTCTATTGAAACGTGGATCGATTCATATGAATCGATTGAGATTAAAATTGCATTTCTGATTATTACTTTATTTAAATCGTTATGATTTAGGAGCTGGTATATCTGGATCAAAACTCTACGGCTCCAACATCGCCACTTTGTAATGTTAGGTTGAGATTGTGAGGGACCGTAAGCCAGTGGGAGAGTGTGTAAACAGATGTCTGACAGGATATGAGGCGGACTTTCTCCGCACAACTCAGATGCAGATTTCTAATGAACTACTGTCGCTCTGCAGAAACTATGTCCTGAATCTGGCCACAGAGAGAAAATAGGGTGCTTGAAAATTGATAGTCAGAAGTCCCTCCCCCTGCCGGAGTCGGACGCAAAATAACATAATTTGTGCCCAAAATCATTGGCTGGAAGTCCTCAAACAGAACCCCATTTTAAGCTTTGGAAAGCATTCCAGCTGATCGGCTGATTCACAGAGAAAAAGAAGCATTTGGTCGTTTTTTTCTCTGACGGTAAAAGGGTGTAGTTATACAAACTTAAACACTTATTAATATTGACTTGAAAGAAATAAAATGATTAACGTTCTCTGTCCTGTTTAAAACTCATCTTGCACACTAAACTGTTAGACGGTTACAGTTTATTCAAAAGTTTAAAAACTGATAGCTCTGAAAAGTTTTTAAAATATCATTTTTGAAAGGGTTTTGCTAAAGTTGGGAAATTTCAGCTTCCAGTTAGATATTGTTTCTGGTGCCATCTGCATGTGACCAGAGGCCCCTCAGTTTTTTTTAATTGTGGCTAAAAATGACATAATCCTAATTGAAACACCACAAAATAGATGAAAAGATGATTGGAGTGGATCTGTAATATAACCAACCTGCATAATAACGCTTTACCTTTAAATATCACCCACGAATAATCCTATCCTCAATCACACCCACCACTCTCATGACCTCCTTCACTACATCCATGAACCTCCTCTTTGGTCTTCTTCTCTCCTGGTGGCTCCAACATAATCACTGTTCCTCCTCTCAACATGTCCGAACCATCTCAATCTGCTTCTCAGCATTCATCTCCATAACGTCTACCATGAGCTGTTCCTCTGATGGATTCATTCCTGATCCTATCCATCCTTATCAGTTCTGAGGAGAACCTCAACATCTGCAGTCTCTACCAACTCTGTCTTCTACGCCTGTCTTTTCATTCTTGCTACACTTTTTTTTGTGAGTCATCAAACAAGAAACTTTCATCCTTCTTCCCCACTCTCTCTCCATTACTCTGTTGACCCTAAATACTTCAAGTCCTCCACCTTCTTCACCTCACAGTTCCACTAGAGTTCCTCTCGTTCACACTCATACTCAGTTTTGTTGACCATCACGTCTATCCTTTCTCTAGACGTTTCTTCTCCTTCTCTCACTACGGATCACATCTGCAAACATCACAGTTCGTAGTGATTCCTGTCTAACCTCATCAGCTGACGAATGGCTGACAGCCAGTGGACAGTTAAACACCACTCTAAAGTTATTTGAAAACTAAAATAAAACAAAGTCACAGAGTCACTTTCACTCATCCCGTTTTCTTATGTTTGTCCTCTGGTTGACAGCCAGCAGTTAAAAGCCTAAAATGCAAATTATAAATCGGGAGAGAAAAGAAGTGGGTGGAAGAAACGGGGAAAAAAAAAGTGCTGTTACGGTGCTATCATCTGCACGCCCCAAGCTGTCAAAACAGAACTGCAAGCATAGAGGCCGGTCTCACCAAGTTCTGCTGATCCCCCCGTTTATTTAATGAACCATCTCAGTTTCATGATGGTCTTGATAACAGACGCCCACCTGTGATACTTTGATGAGATTGAGCTCACAGCTGAGAAGGTGTCGCCCATTCTAACGAAGGGAAACGGCGAGAAGAAGAGAGAGGAGGAGTGCAGCACAAAGAGAGGCAACAACCAAAATCTAAAGCAGTGACCTCCTCCAGATTAGGGCTGTGTATTGGCAAAAGTCAGGGGTTAAGATACGTATATATCGTGATAGATATTGTATTGTGATATATCCCAAGACTGTAGCAGAACAATTTATCTTTTTTTTCTTTTTTTTTTTAAGAGTATGACTTTAAAAAAAATAAAAAAATAAAAATAAAAAACAACCTTGATATTAATACGCCTTTCAATGAAATAAAATTGTCAAATTCATTTTACATTAATAACACTGCAACCGTCTCTCATATACAAGCTGATTTCATCTGCAAATTCACCGAGAGACAGAGAGAGACAGAGAGAGAGAGACAGAGAGAGAGAGAGAGAGAGACAGAGAGACAGAGAGAGAGAGAGAGAGAGACAGAGACAGAGAGACAGAGAGAGATGGAATGTGAAAAAGTGACAAGCATGTTCCTCAAATCGTTTGATAAACGCTTTCTCTCCTATTTGCCATAACCCCAAGCATGAACTGGAAATTCACACCTCCTTCCTAGAAGTTTATTTTTTATGTGTCTTAACATGAGAAAGGGATCAAAGGAGGGAAAAATGGATTACACACAAACCTTTCAGTTGTAGCCTCGGCACACAGAAGTGATCAAAGACCAATTTAAAAGGAAACTTTGAAACAGGAAAGCCACCCACATCTAATGTTCCCACTTCACACTCGCACGAATACACACCAGCAGCAGCACGCGCGTCGGCGCTCTCTGGGGGCGTCTCTGTAGCTGTGCTGGGGGCGGCCGAGCCTCTGTTGGAATCCAGCAGAGAATGGATCCAGTTGGAGGCTCCCTGCCGGAAGTCTCGGAGGAACAGCGCCGTATCTCTTTTCACCAGGCTCAGCGTGCTCACCCTTTCTACCTGCTTCTCCGTCTCTGGCTCAGTGCCTGCAGGAAGCATTCAAAGGAAATAAATAAAAAATCAAAACAACTGATAAACAAAAAAAAGGAACACAATAAAGTAGGCACAAATGAGTTGTAATGAAAAAGACAGGAAAGTAATAATAGAAAAATGTATAAAGACCGAGCAAAAGAAAAGCAATCTCACAGGAAGGGTTTCAGTAAGTGCTTTTGTTCAGTTATTAAGAGAAGACACGACACAGACAATATCTCTCCCTCAACACCTCCACATTCCTAAAAAGCTTTTCCAATGTACGGACTTTGTCTTCAATATTGGCACAAAAAACAACTAAATATGGTTGCGTCTTGAAGTGATCTGAATATTTGTGCATTAAATAAAGCTATTTTCTTAAAAAGATAAATATAAATACGGTTTATATCGTGTAAGTTATCACTGCTGCTTGAAATATCCATTTAAATAATAGATTGTTTTGTTTATGGTTTAACAATCATACAAAAGAACAAAATGACAAAAATAAATAAATTAACTAAGTTCATGATCGCCTAGTTTAATACATATCGATTTAATACAAATCTTGGAAGTAGGTTCAGTTATTTAGATCATTTTCAAGCATTAATTGTTTATGCAAATCAAAAATTAAAATCCTTTATTTTGAAAAAAAATAGCTATTTCCATTATGACTTAATGCCCTGATTAATTGGAAGGAAAAGCAAAAAAACTAAATTCCAGTCTTGAGAAAAACACATTGAAAGCCTGGTACCTGCGTAGGCACTGAGACACCTGGAGAGCACACTGAGAGGCAGCAGGGGATCCATAAGCGTAAGCAGACGGGAGGGTGAGGCGTAGGCTGTGAGCAGGGTGGCTGGATAGGCTGCTACGATGCCATCTGGCATCCGAATGCCAAAGGCAGCAGCACGCATAGACGTCGTCACACATAGATTGCCTCCTGCACTGTCACCAACCAAGCACACTTTTTCTCCAGTCCATCCTAAAGAGACAAATAAAAAAAACCCCACAAAAATATAGGTTGAAGTGAAAAGAAGAAGCTATTCAAGATAAAAATACTTTTTTCTTAATTATACTTGATGTAACTGCTAAAAACAGGTGCCTCTTATTCACCTCTTAGAGTAAATTTGGAAATTTTCTTAAGATGTGCAAAAATCTGCTGCACTTTTCAGATAAATCTCAAAGAAAACACATTACTTCTTACTTGTGTCTAAATTATCTGGCATTTCCACATTTATGTTTGATTAATTGATTGATTTCCTTTTATTGAAAAAGACAAACATGATAAATAGAGTAGTAAGTGCTCAAAAAATGAGTGGGTAGAATAAAAATTGTATTCATTCCCATCGCAATCTTCCTATGTTTTATGTATGCATTTTTACATATTAAATATTTAATTATTCTTCACACAACACAAGAGTTAAAAGGAAAAAAAGCACTAAAACAAAATCACTAGTCATGAAGGTGCTTGTTATGTTTCTAAATATGTTTCAAACATGTTAACTGCTTTTTATTCACTGTATGACTGTATTTTTAAGCAATTTTACTATACATTTTTCAGCCATGAGTTTTATTGGTTAATTTAGAGTTTAGCTTCCATTTTAGCAACAGGCTAACATTTTTGATTAATTTAGTTTACTGAGGAATTTTAGCTGTTTTTGAGTTTAGCTAGTATTTAAGCAATATGCAGTTTTGTTTTGTTTTTTTTGGCTAATATGGCATCTACAAAGGTTTTTAGGGGTAATTTGGGGTTTAACTCACATTAAAGCAACACACTAAATACTTCTTTGGCAAATTTGGCATGTATTAGGGATTTTTCAGCAATTTTACTACACATTTTCAGAAATGTAGGCCAACTTCAGCCCTCGTTTGTAGTTCTTTAACTAAATGTAAAGTCTTTCAGCAAATACAACATTTTGCAAACAGCTTTTGCATTTTCAGAAAATCCCTACAGCAATTAAAGTAAATTGCATCACCATTTTCTGAAAAAGAAAGTGGCTGGATGGCTCAGTGGGCTAAGTATAAGGTATGCACTCAGAAGCCATGGGTTCAATCCCTGGGGTGTCCACTGATGTCCATCCAGATTGGGTTCTTTTTAAATATACATTTTTACTCATTTTGATCCTTCACTTCATGCTATTTGACAACCTCACCCCACAGACAGAAACACTTGAAAATCTAATAAAACTCATTTATTTTTAAATAAATGAGCTGCAAATTTCAAGAATTTCTTAAAGATTCACAGAAGTAATCTTTAGTTTTCTTAAGTTTCTTCCATTAAGCAAATGATTAAAAAGAAGACATCTTAGGTTAGAGATGCTATCATCTACTTACTAAATTTTCTTTAAGATTTGAACCAAACGAAGGATCAAATGTATCTTTTTTATCGTCTAAACCTCTTACACAAACAGCTTTTCCAACTATTAAAGCTACACATCAAAAATACACCTATTTATGTGTTCCTGAATTCCAGTTTTGACTTATGAACCTTGTAGAACTCCAGCAGAGCCAATGGTCTGAGCGTGAGGTGTGTACCTAGTAAGTGGTGGTTTCTCAAAGCCCAGCAGTAAGCGTAGAAACATTCCTCCAGCGCTCGAGGAAAGGGGGCTTCAGGAGCCAGAGAGTAGTCCACAGACAGGATGGGAACGCCGAGGTCATGGGACCAACTCTTGAGATAGGGCTGCACAGGAGGAAAAAGGTATTACAGATGGAAAACCTTAAAAAAAAATGTTGTTTTAATGAAAAAAAGCAGGGACACAAAATCTTAAATGAACTGAAGGGTGAAAATAAAGACTTCAAGATAAAGTTATTACATCGCGCACATCTTCAAATCAAAAGCCGTCTGCGTTTTCACTTCCTGTTCAGAGGAAAAGAATGAGAAGTGCCCTGACAGTCACCCCCATTTCCTCTCTATTCATACGGCGATGACATGGGGCCCACATGGCCAACTTCTCACAGACTGAAGGTGTGAGGAGCTTAGGATGTTAATGTAAAAATGACTCCCAGAATGCCACAGGTTTTCTGTTGCTACGCTCAGGTCAGGTGTTTGCTTTATTTCTACAACGACCTTGAAACACACAATGCATTAAGGCAATTTATGACAACATTACTGCTGTTAACACAATATTTTCTCTTTCCTGTTTTACATCCATGTTTTTTTATATACATAGCAAAATAGTCAAAGCAACAGAGTTCCAGGAAAAATAATGACGTACTCGCAAGTCAATGATTCAGCATGAAAGGAAAAAAAAATAATAAAAGACGGCAGCTTTTAACAGTGGTGTCCTCAGGCTGACTCTGTAGAGACTACAAACAACCGAGTATGCATCTTGAGCTTTCCAAAGGTGTGGGTGAGAATATGAAGCTGGTGTTTACACTCCACACAATGAGTGTCAAAGTGCCAGTTAGTCTATGGGCAGATCTGTCAGTCAGCCAGTGAATGATAGTACGCAATTATCTGCTTGCATAAAAGAAGCTGAATACAAAGTCAAACGGCCCAGAGGACAGAAGAGGTGTGTGTTTGTGTGTGTGAGAATCTGGAATCTTCTCAAACCCGTAAACACACTTTCAGCATGCAAATACACACACCAAATCGCAGTAATTTAGTGAAAGCTGCAGTCTTCTCATTTAAGGAAGTAAGACTTTTTAAATTCCAACAGCAATCCTCATTTGATCTATTGTAAACGTGTTCCCACTGGTTTTTTAATTAATATTATGACACTTTTAGACCAAAAATAAAAAAAAAAAGAAAAACGTAATTTTCTCCAGTAGTTCATTAGAAATTCAATTGTGGGCGGAACTGTTAGCATGATGTAACCCCGCCCCTCTTCTCCTACTTGTTGCTGAGAGTTCAGAGCAGTGATTTTGGCCCATATGGAGCACTTTCTATGTCAAAAATACACTCTTTTATTGAATGACATGTTTTTCTCTATTCCTAATTAACAATGATTTGAATAATAATAATAAAAAATGTAAGCTTAATTTTCTCCATCATTGAAAAATTGACACAAAAACATGTTAAACACAATTGTCATCTGTGGCTCAGTAACCTGAAGTTCCCTGCCCTACTTTCCAAAATTACTGCTGGTAAAATGATTTCCCTCACTTTATTCCCCCTTTCATTGCTTCTCTGATTTTTGGGCATTTTGAATGCTTTTTCAATTTTGGATTAATTTAATTTACAGAGCGGATTGTGATCTGCGTCCTTATAGGCTGTTGACTTCGTCAATCGATCTATCTGTCCATCTGTGTTTAAGCAACAGAGAAAAAGTGTCAATATGTTCATGTCTGTATGAAAAAGAAGTGCATAGAGTGAGTAGTGAGGGTTTAAAATGTCTAATTATTGCCAAAAAAAATGCATTGCAAATTTCACCTATTGTAGGTTATTTTCAGAGTCAGATTATACAAATCCTTAACTGTGTAACAAAACAGGAAGTACTACAGGTGACTTTCAAATCTTTAAACAGAGAATGAAGGGACTCACAAGAGACATTTTCAAGGGAACCAAAATGTGACAAATAGCTATAAAACAAACTTTGTTTTCTAAAATGTTAAGAAAACTGACCGACCCAAGTAAAAGAAGAGATCGGATTGAGAGAGAACGACAGTCTGATAAGTCTCCCATCAATGCCTGGGGAAGTCTCTCTCTGTTGGGTTGTTCATTTCTGCTAATTCGACATGACAGCCCTTCTCACCCCTGTGATTTCTCCTTCTCATCCTAAAGTACCTGCAGCTGCAGATCAAGGGTGTTCGTGTCCTTTATGATTTCACAGAGCTTTGACTTAAAGCTACAGTTTGAAGGAAGCCAAAGATGACCATATCAGCACAAGATAAACAGTGGAAAGACGCAAACTTGGTGAGAAAAAGGTCAAAAATATTTCCTTCACAAGTCCAACAGATCAAATACAATTTCTCAAACAAGACGACAAAAATATGTATTCATTTCTAAATGAATGATAATTAAAGGCAAGTATTTCTATTTTTAAAAAAGAGCTCGATTAAACACAGCAGTCAATATAATTAACACATGAAGGACAAGCTTTGCTTGGAGATGCAGAATATAGAAAGCTCAGTAAGGTCAGTCTCTGTTGAGCTTTTGGCAATAATTACAAAAATAATTAGATTTACAGCCCGCGACATGTCACGCTATTGACAGGAAGAGACAGACGGGTAACTGCTTTTCCCTTCTGTCATGACCGTCTCATCAGCACTTTAATTATCAGGGGGTGAATTAAAATAAGAAAACACAATTAAAAAGGGCACAAAGGTAAATAAGGCTGGATGATTACTTGGGTTATTCCAGCATAAATGCAGGAAAAATAACATGTGAGCATACAGTTTAATGTACAAGTTGTTTTTAAGCAGAATGAGTGTAAAGCTCTAAACATTATAATATGTATGTTTATTGAGGTTAATGATTAGGTTTACTAGGGCTGCAAGGGGTGATGAAAACGTGTGATCTCAGTGATCAATAATAACGATATGACTTGCGATACATGAAAACTACCAAAAAATAAATAAATAAAAACACAACTAATACATAATTTCTATTGCAAAGCAACAGTTGTATTTAAATGAAGTCAACATAACTTTAGAGTGTATTCAGACTGGACACACTTGGTTTGCTTTAAGTGAACCAGAGTTTGTTTCCAGTGATATCTGGAACAAATTTTCAGTCTGAAAACACCAAAGTGGACCCTGGGAGTGCTGGACCAGGAATCGCACTTGGGCCATCTTTCGACGTGGTTTCTGTTTGTTTCCAATCGAATTGAACTTCGGTTCGCTCTGAAATTCCTCAGTCTGAATACAGTCTGTGCTCGGAGTGGAACAAATGAACCAAAACAGTAACCGTCTTGCAGCAAGCCTCTGCCGTACCAAAGCATTAGTAAAAAGTGTGTACATGAAGTTGGTACAGACGTTCAATTTTGGTCAACGAATTAAAAAAAAAACTGCTTCCAATAATAGAATTTCCTTTTTCTCCAGCCCATTTCCATTGAAGGTAGTGCTTCTCATGTGGGATATTTATCTCAAGTTGTAAGTGTTTCCTCTTGGAAGTCAGCTATGGGAGTCCCTAAAGCCCTGTTGGTCCTGATTAGCATTTTCTGTGTTTTTTTTCATGATAATCTTAAATCTAGTTTTGTGCTGAGCTCATTTCATAGGTGGGGAGACATGATGGCAAATGGAATTAACCATGATTTGAACCTTGTTTTCTTAATTCACAACAGCAAATCATATATTAGATATAATAGAATCTACACTCTTTTGTGGACACCTCAGTGTGTGTGTAAGTCATTCAATACCCGAGCTGTGTCTTAGCAGCAACCCAAAGCAAACACTCAAAAAAAGAAGATTTGAAAGCTCAATAATCACATTTCTTGTTTTACTTCAAACAGCTGTAAAAAAAAAAAAAAAAAAAAACATCTTTCACTTTCTACAGCCGCACTCCCCGGCTAATCAGTCCATATCAATTAGTGTGTTTAAAACAATAAATAAAAATGTTTACTTTGTTCCCCACAGAAAATAAACTGTTCCACTCTAATTGGTTTATTGATTTATCTTTCAATGTGAAATAAAAGGAAAAACCAACAATGAATGCTGCAGGAAAGGAGCATCTTACCTCATGTGATTTAGAAGTTTGAGCCACAAAGCCTCCACCGTGGAAGTGGATCAGGAGGAAGGGAGAGGACGGGAGACGTTTGGTCTTCAGCCCCAGAGACAGAGAGATGGGCCCCCCTTCAGAACGGGACATTGACATCAACGTTTCACTATCCTGAAAAAGAAAAAAAAAAAGCTGTTTGATCAAACACCTTACAGCACTTCCAGGCTTCACATAAGTCAGCTTTCCTAACTTTTTCAACTGGAAATAGTGTTTTTGCACGTGTTTTGGGCACTTTGAGTAATCAGATTTTCAAAATAAAACCTCAATCTAGAACTACAGAGTACCTGCTTTCTGATTGGCTTTTTAAGAGTGTTCAGTATTTGCAGTTTGTCAGTCACAAAAAACGGAATCCAATTTGAAATCCAGCAAAAAGCCTTTAAAACTGAGTAGAAGTGAATAAAAAGCGGTACCTGTCCTTCACGTAAGTCATAAGAGATGAGTCTCATCTGGACGGGAGCGATGCCGATGTGTGCCGACGGCGGCGCTATGGTTGCAGATGCTGTATGGTTGGCTGCCAGGGGAAGGTCAAAGGCAACTGGGGGCACAGAAAGAGCTCGGTTCACCTTAACTTGTGCAGACGTCATGCTGGCAAGACTCTGGAGAAAAAGATGGACATAAAGACAGGGATCAGACAGGAAAAAAAAAAGATCAAGTTCAGTGGAGAAACAAAATCACTGAAGAGGGGAAAAAAACCCTCAATGAATAAAACATGAACCCCAGTGAATAAATTGAATCCTATCCTATTATTGCTAATGGCTTGTAGAGTAAAACGCACTGTGACAGAAAGGCTCTCTTGGCAGAAAAAAAACCCAAAATATGCAAAACAGTTGTAAGAGAAGAATTAAGAATCCACTCACCGACAAGACCTCAGTCTCAGTGATGTTCCAGAAGGTCTTCCAGAAATGAACATCCAGATTCTGAGTGATGCGTTCAAATTCTCTCCCTCTCAGCTCTGGATCAATGGCATATTTTCCTGAGGTAAAGAAAGAGCTGGCAGCAACACCTAGTCAGAGAGTGAGAGATATTAATTAGCTATAAAAATAAAAAAATGAAGACGAACAATTCTTCAACAACATGTATATTTTAAATAAATAGAGCGAGGAGGGAAAATGAAAGTGTAAAGGCGAAAAAAAGGGGGAACTAATACAGTAATTTGCAGAAATCACGAGTAATGAATAGTAGGTTGAAAAAGGCGAGATAAAACAAAAAGGAACATTTTGATGGAGAAAAACACCACGGCAAACCATAAGGCTCATTAAAAATGTTTCAACCCAATACTAAAAGCTCTGAACGTAATGGCTCTACTCTGCTCTAAAGGAAAGATTAAAATAAAAGACAAAAAAACGAGACATGCTTTAAAAAAAAAAATATTAACTTCATCACAGATCAAAAAATTCTAATATAATTTGAGCAACATTTCAGATAAAATTTGTTTTGAACATAATATCCTTTAGCACACTAAAAACTACAACCAAAACACCTGCACACTCACCATATGGTGCAATACCGCTTGCATCCACTGTGGGGCAGTATAGAGTAAAAACACAATGAGTTCAATCTTCTTTTTTTAAAGATTATATACGTTTATGGTCGTATGTGTGTATAAAGAACATGTTTGCATCTTCCTCTATCACCTCTTTATAAAGTCTAATATTTGAAAGGAGCAGCACACAAACTATCCTTCGGGTTTGCAGTAGATGAAAGAGCATCCACAATCGAAACACACAAAAATCAAGAAAAAGGTACACAGTTAGGGGGGCCAAGGAGGAATGTAGAAGAGGCGTGAGGATGGATGAGTACGATCTATGAATGATAACGATGTGGCTCAATCATTGCGGCTACAGCTGCATGTCAGATGATGCTGACCTATTCCTGACTGATGCCGCCTGTAGTTCTCTCCAAAGGCAACAAGGCCGATAGCGATGGTCTGCAGGCAGGGTCGAATGGCTGGAGTAAACTGGAGAGTAAAAACACAGAAATGCTTTGAATTATTTAAAAACGGGAGAAAACGGCTACGATTCAAACTGCAATCCTACAGACAAAAAGTGAAACAGATGAGGGGATTTTAAAACATCAAGAGGGTAAGACATTATAAATTAATGAGGAAAAGAGGTTTCATCAGTTTTTCTTTTGGCTTCTGTCCACTTAGACCTCTCGTTAAGATCAAGAGAGATAAGAGGAAATGACTGGAAAAGTCGAGTACTGCCTTCATCCATCAACTGGCTTTTTCTCTGTAGAACTGGAAGGCAGAAATAATTTGTGTTCATTTTTTTTGTTCTGGCTTCCTTTATCTTCATCAAAGCAGTAAAATCCACACAAATAACTATTGATGGAAACTTTACACTTTAGCACATGTGTGATGCTCATATGTTCTCAGTCTCGTCACTGTGGGACAGATTTCATTTTACCTGAAAGCCCAAGCAGCGGCCATAAAAGCAGCCTTTGTGCATGGATGCGTATTCTCGAACGAAACTCTCACTAAGTCCACTTTCGTCCTGGAAAAACAGGTTGCCGTGACTGTTGTCATGCAGCATACGCTGAGCCAGATAGAGCAAGGCACGCAGCTGGCACAACGCATTGCAATAAGCCTCCATCTCGCCCGCGTTGTGGGCTGCTCTGAAGAAGATGCTGCGGCGGTTGGCTGCAATGTAGCGCCCCTTGTGGACAATATGGAGAAGGCAGCAACGTACCACCTAAAAGCAAAAAAACAAAAAGTTAAGGTTTTTTTTGTTTTTAAAGAAAACGTATCTGTGAAGTAAAAG
This sequence comes from Oryzias melastigma, assembly GCF_002922805.2. Lineage (NCBI taxonomy): Eukaryota > Metazoa > Chordata > Actinopteri > Beloniformes > Adrianichthyidae > Oryzias > Oryzias melastigma. The sequence continues at coordinate 4,658,064 of NC_050527.1, forward strand.
ACGCTTACACTCAAAAATGTTTTTTTTTTCTTAAATTATTATACACATTTAACCACTAGAATTTAAGTGTTACTACACACGTACATATTAATACTGCGCTTTTTTTTTAATCACATTCATTATTTTTCCTGCTCAAAAAGGGGGTAGGATGAATAAATCATTTAGTTATTTTTTATTTTAAATTAAATAACTAGAAACAAGTAATGATAAGTAAATCACAAAACACAAAAACAAAAATGCATTACTGCTAAAAATAAAAAAAAATTAATTGAAAAATTAAATATATTTTATTTTAATGCCCAGTTTTTTTTTTTTCTATAAACACATATTCAATATTTTTGCAGCTTGAAAAATGGTGGGATGAAGAAATATGCATTTTATTTTTTATTACAAACTAGAAACATGTGATGTTAAGTAAGTCACAAAACAAAAATGTATTCCATCTAAACAAAAACATTTTATTTATTCAAAAACACATGTTTTTTTAAATCTCCAGTTTTTTGTTTGTTTGTTGTTTTTAACTGTGCCCTCATTATAGATGCATGTCCTCTGGGTGCACTTGTAATTAAGATTAGTGTGGTAATCTTTCAGAAAGAAAACGATTTGTGGTGCAATTCTTGAATCTGGACAAACAACAAAACGCACGGCTTCACCGGGGTGCTGCAGATTACCCGGAGCGGTCTTACAAGGATGAGAAGGATTAGTATTGTGGAAATCAAGGGGCCAGAAAACAGAGCAGCCCTCATTCGCTGCTGAACTCCTTTGGTTGTGGCGAGCTGAACCAACTGGAGGGTTATGTTCATCAATACCCACACTAGATAACATACTGTAGATATGGCAGTGATGGGAAACTCTGAAGCTGCAGAACAAATCTAACCTAAATCAATCTTTCAAACTCAAAGCGTGACCTTGAAGTGTTAACTCAAAGACCTGCCAACGAGCAAGTTTCTCAAAAGAAACATTTACAATACCGATTAAAAAACGTGAGTTTTTATATCAATGCTCACCTTGACTAAAGAGCGGTAGCCGTTAGCGGGTATGTGAGGATCAAAGTCAAAGTGATGATAAATGGCAGCAAAGCCGGAAATGACAGGTTCAAGGCTGCGAGCGTGATCTTGAATCAGCTTCATAGACTCAACCAGACGCTTCGCAGAGTCGGCCTGCGACACTTTGCCTCCAGCTGAGAAGAATGTGGCGTTTTCTTCACACACGCTGTAGAGGGCGGCGAACACCGCCTTGGTGTCCATCACTGAGAGGAGATCAAACAGAAAGACAGAAGATGAGACTCTGAAAAGATCTTTGTGGCACACAGAGTGAACACCAAAATAAAACACTGTAACATTTGAAAAAGATGAATACCCTCCTTGTTTGTAATAGTATCCTTTTCCAATATGAAATCAAATTAATTTATGCCAAAACAAGTTAAGAATGAAAGGAAAATGGTTTCTAAAATAAATATAAAATTGATCATAAAGCACAACGCCAATTAAAGAACAAAGTTGTCAGCATCTAAACACAAAAGATGAGTCAAGACCAACAAGTAATGTTGGTTTATTAATGTGGAATATACTGTTATATTTAAAAAAATATATATATATTACTTATAACCCTCACCGTTCAGCAACTTTCTAATTAAAATATGTCACGCAGACCTTGTAATAAATAAAAATAAACCCAGACTAAGCAGACAAATCCCTCCACATCTGGGCAGACGTGCATGAAACAGTGAGAGAAAGCAGAAGCCCTGTGCACATGTTTTACAGCAGGGAGCAAACAGATTAGTCACAAACTGAGAGCAGAAAAACACATCTCCCGTAAGAGTCCCAAAGGGAGGAATAGAGCTGACAAAACACACTGCAGTACATCTTTCCAGGGTTCTCATATCTCTGCCCTCATGTAGAGTAAAGTTCTAGCCCTATGACCCAGAAGGAGTCAAGTTTTTGAGCTGTTCTTATGTTGAGTCACCCGAGACACAAGTTTCCATAGCAGCTCTGGAGGACAGCTGGTACTTACTGTGCTTGGGTGCAGTGAACATCAAGAAACAAAAATAATAAATAAAAACGTATGCACACAGATGAGGATATGTAAGCACTAAAACAGTAACAGAAAAGGGTTATGAGAGGGAAAATGTAGAGAAGAAACGGACGTATAGTACGTATTTTGTAAACTAATTACCTTACATGAGGCTTTAGTATTTAACTATAACATTACTGAAAAAATATGCAGAATTACTCTTTGAAAACACAAAACATCAGATATTTCTTTGAACCAGAAGTCAAAAAAGAGGAAGTGGAATACTGTGTCAAAGGTCAAACTAACGCCTAAATTACATAAATATCACAAGATAGATAACAGGTTCATATAAGTTTGTAATCAGAGTGAAATACCCCTTACATCTGAAAGAAGACAGTCATCTGTTAAGATGACACATAATGCATCAAATCAGATGTCATTTGAATTCATTACTCACTCATTAAGTTACCACATCAATATAATATATCTATATTGCTCTTTATGTCACTGTATTAACCATTTTGTCCGGATGCCATAGCTTTGCTCTGAAAGTTTTCCAACTTTATTGGAACAGATCTTATTTAGTCATCTTATTAAACTCCTTAGAAGCTAAATTTGGATCATTTGTGAGTCAATTTAGTACAACATGTAAGGTAAGAGCTCCAAAAACAGAGAAATGAGAAATACCACCCTTTGTTGCGTCTTAAACTGAATTATAGAACTTAAAAACAACACACACAAATCATTTTTAGTTGTCACAAGACATCATAGTTTTGATAAATCAAAAAATTGCAGCTATTCTTGAAATGTTGACAGACATCTCAGAGTAACATGACAGTTTTGTGTGTGTGACAACTAATTATGACTTTAAACCTAAAAAAAATGTAAGCACATACAAATCAGCAAAAGGGAGTGTCAAGAACTGGAAACTGGAACATTTCAAGACAGAATAACTAACGCTAAAGTTTAGCTACACGAGTCAGAAAACTTGAAAGAAAGCTGTAAAGTGAACATCACCACTACAATCAAGCCAACATGTTTTATTGCAACCCAATACCAGGGAGCGTATCAAATGCAAATTGTGATGCAAATGGAAACAGTTAGCCGAGCCAGTCACTCATGGAGCACCTAAAAGTTTAAAGATAGTCGGAATGACAATTTTACTATTGAGAAACACAAAAATAATCCAAATAAGAGTTAAATAAAAAAAAGTAATCAGTAAGAATAATCAACATTGTCCACTTAAGAGTCACTAAGTAATGACATCACTCTCCTAAAGCGCTGTCAGCTCATCTTTACTTAGAGAAAGACTGTACCGGTAATACTTCTTCTTTGTGTTAAACCAACAAAACTTGTTCACTGAAACAATAAACCTCCACCTAAACTCATTATTTGAACTTTATAAAGATGAAAGAATAACAAGAAACTTTAAGGAATGTTTTCAGGAGAGTCACACAGCTAACTTTAGGATGAAACAACAGCAAAATAAAAATCAAAAAGTTTACCAGCATCTGAGTTTAAGTCTTGGTCCATGTCTGTGTCCCCTCTTCCATGAAAGCAATGAGAGCGTGGAGAAAAAGAGGGCAGGTATGAGAGACAGGTGTTGAGGAGGAGTGACAGAACGAGAAGGAAAAGCGTTCTCCGGATCTCGCTGATGCTGTCCTGTCTTCAAGATCTGACCTTGCAGCTTCAACAAACTCTTTCAGATGTATTTTGAGGAATGTGCTTCCCTTTTTTATTTTCAGTTAGTCCCTCCCACTTGAGAAAAACCGATATTTATAATCAACCCTGACCCGGTTAGCAAAGTTATTGAGATTAACAACTGTTCTGTTTTGGTCTTTTTTGGAACATCTTCTGACCTTCAACTTAGCTGGAACAAAAAAAGTCAGGCAAAGGTGGCGTCACAAGGATGAAATAGTTCAAATTTGAGGTGTTTTTAAATTAATCCATGTCTATAGAAGCTATAAAACCTCAGTTTAAACAGCAAATGTGCCTGCATCTTCCTAAATACATATAAATTATTTATTTTTACAATTAGACTTTATAATGTTCCTATTTCTGCAGCTATTGACTTGAAAAAAGTAGAAATTGTCATTTTAAAAGAAACTTGTGAATGTTCCCTCAGAGTGAAAGCAATTATGTTTTTTGCACTACTCCACTATAAAAACTCTTGATGTTTTCTGTATCGTATCAAGCAAAGCCATCCCATTTATACATACCTCTTTAAAAAACCTGCAATTTTCACAAGTGGACTACATTTTTTAGAGCACTGCTGTTTGTTTAATGTCCTCGCTGAACCAAACATTTTGATTTACTTGAACAAAAAGCACAAAAAAAAATCCCAGTATGCTAAAACAGATGAGAAATAGCGTCTTAAAACACAACACAAATCAGGAAAATCTAAAAACATAAGTAGAGAATGTGTTTGCTGCAAAGCACAGAACCTTAAAGAGGACTTTTCCTCTGTTTAATAGAACACATGATTGTTCTGTGGCCTTTTATGAAAGGAAGCACGACCTCTCACCCACATTCAGAAATAGACAACACAACAGCAGCACTGAGAAGAGGCGTTATTCTATTATTTTTGTAACTGTTCCAGGATTGAGAGTTGCGTTATAAATATGTTTTTCCCCCCTTAACATTTCTTAAATAACACGTCACAGTAAGATAGGTTTGTGAAAAACAATACGCAATGGTGGCAAAATATTTTTTAAGCTCATTGGTAAGGTTTCCTTCAATATAAAAGCAAATGTTTAACAGGGAGATGAACTTTTGTGTGGCACATGGTTTCATCTTCCTACTTTATAAGATCAAATCTTGAAGGGAAAAAAAAATAATCTGTTAAAGTCTTGCTTTGGACAAACTCACAAAACAGGAAACCGGTAACAATAAGCCTGCACATCCCCACCCTCACAACAAAGCTCAGTGCAAAAAGATGATTATTCTGACAACAAACCTAACATTTTAATATTGTTTTTATTACAGATTTGATTAAATGCAAACCTAAAGAAACCTAGTTTGTGGAAGCAAGCTGGACTGGTACAAGAAAATAAAAATTACAAGAGGGATATGCCAGAAGATAAGAGGAGGATCTTCACAGATCATTTATTTGCCAAATTGAGTCATCCCTGCACCTTATCTATGACGCAAGACAACAAACACTTCAGACATGCGCACGGGTCAGCAGTGATAGTATAATGAGTTCAGCACGATGACAAACACCAATCTCCCATTGATAATTTACACTTGCAGAGTAATCCATCTAATCTCCAGCCCTCCCCCCGCGTGATGTATGTTCAAGTACCTGCTCAGAAGGGTCCCGTCATCGTCTGCTGTTAAAACTTAAGGAAACAAAGCGTGAATGATTAATGATGAACGCGAGGAGAGGGTGTAGCGGTGCCTTCATCTGTCAGGATAGCTGACTTTGACAACTACAGACATGACAGAGTGAGGAGGGAATCCTCTCTCATAACTATTAACTAAAACCTCATTTAGACTCGGAATATACGAGAAAATGGTCAATATGGGGGCAGAAAAACAGTAAAATGTCTAAAATAGAAAGACAGCCCGCTACGTAAATAATAGGCGTATTGCTAACTTTGATGCTAATGTAAGCTAGCAGGATGAAACAACGTCAGCAGGAGGAGGGGGGGGTTACAACAAGGACGAACTGACACCAAAACAAATGTCAAAAACTCACCCACTGGACCTTCTTTGAGTTTGGAAGACCGTCTTCCATTCATACCTCGCTCCAGTTTGCCATTCCCTCCACCTTTTTTACTGGACGCCATCTTTGCCTACTGTTTTTACTCGCCGCCTTTCATATCTCTCTTACATACCTACCTGGAAGCGGCGAGGTCCCGCCCCCCTCAAAATTCTGAGCCAATGAGCGATTGGCTGGCCGTCAAGTAGCCAATCACAGCAGTCGTAAATCGATAAGTATCCGGTATTATTCTGGTTGTACAACTTTCTGAATTAATGCTGAGCTTTATCCCATTCACCAGGCAACAGATTAAAGTGGCTATTCTATTAATGCAATTAGGAGAGTTTTGTAGTTGGTTCCTGGCACTTTTTATTTTCACACAGAAACTTTCTGGACATTTACTCCATTCATTTAAAAAAATAAAAGACAAAAATAGCAATCACAAGCAAGCCATTTTCATAAAAATGTAAAAAAGTTATAAAAGTAATTCATTAATCCAGCTTTTAAAAGCACACGTTACAGCAAAATAGAATCAAAGTTTCTTTTAGCACATAAACACATTTCTAACAACCCTTAGCAAAAAAGTAGTCTACTTAATTGTACTATTACATGTAGTCTATTTTTTAAAAGCACTACATGACAATATTTAAGAGATATCAGTACTAATTGTAGTTTTTGTAAAAAAAAAATATTCAGAAGCTGTTTGTCCACAAAGAAATTTTGGAAAAAAATCACTAGATGCATTATTATTCATATCTTTAAATATTTCTCCCTAATATATAAAATATATTATTTTTTTCCAGAAACAATAATAATAGTATTTTAGTATTTTAAACAATTAAAATGTTAATTTATCTGACGGAGTTCTATATTTATACATTTAAATAAAATTATAAACACCATATTTCCCTAAATTCCTAAAATATGTAAAATATCAATATTTGTGAATCTTTTGCATGTATTTATGTAATCAATCCCCTGGCTGCTTATTACAGTACACCTCTGTATTTTACTTGTATAGTAAATTGGTTCTTTTGTCGTATATCTGCACTTTGTTTAATAAAGTTGAGAAAAAATATATACTTAGTTTATAGAAAAGTGAAGCTGTATACTTGAAGTATCAATATCTTTTAAACTAAAATTATCAAATTTGGTCTCAAGAAGTAAGCAGTTAGTATCTTTCCTAGTATATATTTATACTAAAGTATACCTAATAAAATAAACTTTAAGTGCACTACTTTTTGCTAAGGGGATCTCAATATCTACATTTTGACACCTCAGTTTCATCTTAAAAACAACTTTGTGATGAAATTGCTTTTCATTTGAACAATATATTTGTTCAAATGCACAATTTAAAAATATATATATAATGGTGAGTCATACTGATCTCAAAACGGGCATTTTCAAAGCTGCTGGCAAAAGCTCAATATAGCTGCTGTGTAATTTCCAAAGGGCCTGGTGGCTTTTTTTCCCTCTACTTTCCTTCAGGGTTTTTCCAGCTGGATTTCTTCCCCCTCTTTGACAGTTGTGCCCACATCCTCGTACGGACCATGTCCCTGAGGGCGCTCAATCTGGTCATATGCTGCACAGCAGTCATCCAAATCGAGCCCCTACAAGCACAAAAACCAAAGAAAATCAAGCAAATGATTGCATTTGATTTATATAAACTATGAGAAAAGCTGTGGATTGAATCTGATGAGTCATTTACTTGGTAAATGTTTTCCTCTTCCATTTTTTCTTTCTTTATCGCCCGTTTATTTTCGTGTTTTTTCTGTGAACAAACAAAGCACAGCATTGCAAATCTGTTACATTGTGCAACTTTGCATAGAAGAAGAATAATCCATGCAGACCAGAATATGCCAGAAAACCATGGGGACAGCTGGGTGAACCATAAATAATGATTTCTAAAATGTCCACACACATAGAAAAGTATTACAGCTGGAGTTTCTGACCTTAAACAGAAGGAGGAAGGATGGGCCCATCACACACAGAAACAGGAGGATTCCTTCAGTGATCAGGATGGCGTTTTTGGTGCTTTCGCTGAGGTTGATGGTTTTTTCCATTGGCTCTAGATATTCAAACAGGATGCAGGTGTCAAACAAGCTCATAAAAACATGAAATTCATTAAACAAGTGCAAAAAAAAAAATGAACTTAACAGACTTTGTTTTTTTTTTTTACTTTGTTCCTCTTGAAATAGAGAGCCAATCTTCATTTATATTTCTGCTTCTGCCATTTATATTACACGTTTTAATATTTAATCTGCTGCATTTTCAGTGAGTATTGTGAAATCAGAACCTTCTCATGACATAACAGTTCCCTGTTCTGCAACATGTATCGACAATGCTTTTCACAAAGCTCTTAGGCCACAGTTAACAGGATTTATGGCTTATAAGTAAGAAGTGCTGAGAGTTCTCTTGATTTCCCTCACCCGCCCCGCATACTCACCATAGACCTTCATGTAGGTGCCGTGTGTGTACATGGAGATCCCGTTCAGCCGGCAGTGGTACATCCCAGTGTCGTTCAGATTCACTGACCTAAAGGTCAGGGTGCTGCATTTGGTATTGTCCGTTGTTTGATCAGTCACACTCACATTCTCAGACACTTTAAAAACTTCCACCTCTTTAAAGGGTCTACTCTTAACCCAGTGGGAGCCTTTGTCCCAGTTTTGGAAGCAGCATTTCAGCTCAGCTTTGTCAGAGAGCTGAATCCTCTCAAAGGGCTTGTCTCTCCCCAAAATCACCTCAGCTTCAACGAAACCACCTGTGGGGCAAGCAGCATTGTTTTTTATTTATTTATTTATTTATCTCACAAAAAATAAAATATATTTAATGGAAAATAAATGTACAACCAGAACAGATAAGACAGCAGAGCCATCTGCTCAGACAGGAAGTGTGGATCACTGAAGCAAAACTTAAGCTGAATTAAATATTACAAACATTTAGTTGAGACCAAAACTAACATGCAGAAACTTTAAGTCTTCTAGTGTTCCTGAACAACTTTAAATAAACAATATCTGAACGAGAAAAGATCAATTGTTAGTTTGATCTCATCAAAGGAGGAAACAAGTGACAAATAGCAAAAAAACTTAAAGTGAATAACTTACCCAACATGCTGTAAAGGACAAAGAACCAAAACATCTCCATGTCTTATTTTTTAACAAATATTTAGTTGAAGAAAACTCATGAACGTCTTGACACTCCTTAACCGCTCTTCTCTTTTTGTGATCACTCGTGACGCTTTCTGCCTACCAGGATTTATGCTTGAATGATTTTGGAGCGCCCCTGTTTTGCAAAAACACTTTGCATCTGAACTCGTGCTTTAAAAGTTAGACACGTATTTGGTAGCAACAACGAAAATTATATTTTTTGTAGCAAAGTGTGACAAACAATTTTAAGGTTCTCTAAACATTTTTAACTATTTCTGTCTTTTCAGTAAACATGTAATGTCACCACTTGTGCAAACAAAATTATTTTAAAATGTGATAACAGTGAAAAAGAAGTTTCCCTTTTGTTCTTCAGAAAAATGCTGGTAAGCAGCAGAGGGTGCTGTTCATCATATTTACTTGATCTTTAACTGGGCGCAACTCCATAAAAACAGATGTTGCACCAGGTTGCTAACATGTATATTTGTAGCTGAAAGGAGCAACTATGGCTGCCTGTTCATTTTTCAGAGTAAAAGGGTTGTTTCAGTGTGAGAAAAAAAAAATCATTAAACAACTGAGACTCCTGAGGTCTATTTGAAGCATAAAGTGTAAAAACAGCAACAAAAAGAGGGAAAAGTAATAATGACTAGCTGGAGGCATTTCTTTTTTTTTTTAAACTGGTTTAGTTAATAATACAATTGTATTAAGGAGACATGATTAGAGATGAGATGTAAAACTAGTGACAATGTTTGACCACAAAACGCAATGTTTTTCTGGTGCAATAGTTTGTTTTTTAGCTTAAAACGTCAGGCACGGAGGTGGAGGCATGCTAATTTGGGATCGTATATCACCATGTCAAATATTTTACCCAGTAAATGGTAAAGAAAAGGAAATTCAGCCCTGTAATATGACTAGTATGTTGGAATCAAAGATGAGACAATTGCATAGTGGTGCAGTGGTAAGCGCTCTTACCTGACAGCATGAAGATCCTGGTTCAAATCCTGTACAGTTAAGGTTTTTTTTTTTTTTTTTTTGGAGGGCCGGCTTCCTCCCACAGTCCAAAACAGGCTTCATACATTCATATGCCCCGCACATGAGTGTGTGTGTCTGTAACAGACTGGCGACCTGTTCAGGTTGTGCCCCATCGTCACCCAACAGCAGCTGGGTTGGTTCCAGCAGGCCTGTGACCCCAAAAGGGTGGATGGATGGATGGACCGGCACAAGAAGTATCCTTTGTTTTCAACGATATAGCACAACTGCAGTTGGAAAACAGCTACGGAGTTCAATATCAGTCTGAATATTATTGTAATTTACAATGCTAAATACAATTTTATAGTCATTTTCCTAACATACATGAAGATTACAGAAATAATTCATATAAATATGATTAAAAATCATCATAATATCTAAAGCATGTTCAGCTTTTAGGCATATAAAAGCAAAACAAGTATGAATGTCCCCAGTTTATTAAAAAAAAAATTAAAAAGTACCACAAATTTTTCTTCGGTATACATCATTTTAGAGCCTCTTACATAATGAATTTCCACACCAAATACACAAAATAGTTCTTGAATATTCATTTAGAAAAATAAAAACAAAGAAGTCAGAGGCTACTTTTTTTTTTCTTTTCTTCCTAAATGGTAATCAAAGTTTCAATGAGGCTGATAAAAATGGAGACGGAAAAGAGGTGGAGTTTAATCAACAGAACAACAAAGTAGGTCATCATCACAGAGGATATAATGTTTTATAATAAAGGGGGGAATTCTTGCCTCTTTTTAATCAACTGCATGACACCGGTCCATAAAAATCTACCAAGACAACCAAATGTAAAGCAAATAAAAGCCCTAAAAACACACCTTTAAAAGAAAAACAAGGGGGGGGGAAATCAATACATCCTATATAGAATACAAGGAAAACAGGAAGTGCCTAAAATGGTCATAAGTCAATAAAGCTCAAAGGGGGGTTTGACTTTCATCAGCATCTACATTGACACGAGTTATAAATGCATCCCACAAATGTGCTATTGAGCTTGAGTGCATAGTAGAATCTATTGTGGCTACACATATGCATGGCAGGTAAGTTCATTCATTAAAGTTTATTTCACATAATTGGCAAACATATAATACATCTCTGCAAAGCCTCTCTATAAAATATCACATCAAACTTCCCTAAGTTGCATAAGAAAATCAAATGAAGAAACAAAATCATGATTGGAAGAACAGCAGGAGAGACAGCTGCTGTTTTCTACAAGATAACAATGGCACGTACAGTTTTATCAGGAAGAAAAGAATGGCAGTAATGTTCCAAAACAACCTTATGATTTAATAAAAAAAAACACTGCAGTTCAGTAGGTTCATGGGGTGGAATTTTCTGCAACAACAATGTAAATGCACATAAAGGTAGTGATGCTGATCTCAATGCCAAAAAGAGGAGCATTCGTCCACTGCTTTCCTTCCTTCCTCCTCTTTTCCATTTCCCTGTATTGAAGGTTCAGGTCCCATGAGTCCAGCTTGAGGTTTGCTCTTTAGTTTTTTATTCAATCCCCTTTCACTAACTCTCAGTTATCCTTATTTTAATCTTCGTCCAAAAAGAGTTTTGGTTTGAGTTTCTTGTAGCTCCAATGATGATCTCTATGCATTTGGTCCTGGTTTACAGCCTCAGTGATCATTTTATTTTACCACAAAAATGAAAATTATAAGCAACCGCTCAGGAAAATGCAAGAAAAAGCTAAATTTTATACTGAGTAGTGCTACCAGGGAAGGTGCTTTTGTCATTACCGATGAAAACTTCCAAAGACACAAGTCAGTTTATGTACTCAAATCAGGATTAGCAATTGAAAACTCTCTGGGAAAAGGTAACACTGCAGGAATTTTTGTAGAAAAGGGCAGAGAGTCTGCACAGCACTCTCATGACTATCTAGTTGAAGCTGTCGAAACCAAAAACAACTCCCCTAAAATCACCAAACCTCCATCAAATATCCCAGGATTTCTTCTGCTTTCCATTCCAGCCCAGTGTTGTAACAGTCTCACTCACATGAGGCAACCCACTGACCTAATAAGACTCAGAGGAATAAACAATAAAAGCTATACATACAAACGAGCCTCCGATATCAACAGCGTGATTGTCTATAGTTTCACTATTTAGAAATGCCTTTTCGTGAGCCATAATAACAAGCAAATCTATCAAAGCGAAAAGGTCCTTCCTTGTTGCACGAATACACACTCGCTGGCATGCATCTCTGCAAATAAGAGGGCTGTTTTCTGAAGCCCGACTGATCAAAAACCGTTTGAAAATAGAGAGTCGAAGTCACACAAACGGGAAAACAAAATCCTGTGTGTTCTCAACGTGTTCGATCAGGAAAAAAAGTGCATCCCTCCTGTACTTTGGCATAGATAAAAGGAACAATATATATAGATAGATATCAGCAATCGTTTCTCAATACATCTATTTCTACATAAAATTATTAAGGCTTAATCACTTACTGTACAATGTTATTATTTTTTTGGCATTTCTGAAAACCACTTTACAGCTTGCATGTCTTGATGTGCATTTGTGTGTTACAGCAGAATGCAGTTATTACAATTTAATAGGCTGTGACTCACACCAAAATATTGCCTCAATGCTTTTTGCATCATCTCTCTAAAAAAAAAAAATATTCCAATGAAAAGATTTTTTATTTTTTGTATATTGTGCTTGCAAATTTTCACGCAGTGCCAATGTTCTATTACTGAACCACTGCACTGTGCACAAAACTGCTGGAATCAAAGCAGAATTTGGGCTAAAAGAAACCGTGAAAGAAATGAAAGCAAAAAGGATCCAGCCAAGCTCTGCGAGGGCAAATGAAAGTTTATCTGCAGGAAACTCTCTGAAAGCCAGTCGGTCCAAACCGGAACCAGTGGAAACCTGAGGAGAAGGACAGGAGATGTTGATGTGTTCGAGTGACCATGAATGACACAGAATACAGATTGATATGAAAGTTTCTGCTCTCTTTAACAAACTTAAAACCCCTCTCCAACAGTTTTCCTTTTTTTTCATAACTTGCTTGCCTCGCTATAATTCTCAAGTATGCTCTTGTAAACAAAAAGTACCAAGTTTTGACCATTTTCTGGTAATAATGAGATAATGAAGAATTTAGCATCTCTCTCTCCTTTACCAGCACAAATGTATATTATAGGGGACTGAGTTGAGCTGTTTGGGTTCGCTAATGTCCAGAGCTCAGTGAACGCACCACGCAGAGACGCTCGTCGGTTCTGTCATTAAACCTGTTTGTTGTTCTGAGGTTTTAGGGTCGTTTTTCAGGGTCGTAATACTTTAAAGGAAGGGAGGAACGCTACAATAAATTATCTAGTTATCACAAGAAGACTAATTTTACATTATCTAGTTATCACAAGAAGACTAATTTTACTTTCTCATGATAATGAGATGGCAGATCTCGTTATCATAAGAAAACTATTAAAAAAAAGCAGGGCAGACTGTTTTTGGCTTCTGTACAAATATATCCATTAACTTTGATATTGCTCACCATTTATTTTTTGCTACATTAATGTTAGCTTGGCCTTGTGAGGAGCTTTAAGTTTTTACTCAATACAGATACTTCTTACATAAAAATTACAAACATGTTAAAAACCCAACTTCTTTTGATGTTTATTTGATGGAATTTTTTACACATCAATAAAAACAGAATCCCCTTAACAGCGCTGAAATCCACACATCTGCTTTTAGTGACGAACAACCTAAAGAAATGAAGTTCAAATGATCTCACCTGGAGGAGCAAAGTCGCCTTGCTTAAAAGTTGCCCCTTTCTAGAGAGAACTTAGAAAGGGCCTCCTGCAGTTTGTGGTGCTCCTCTTCTACAGTCTACAAAACAAAATCAATATCACCTTAGAAACAGAGAACAACCCACTTAGAGATAAACGCAATCCTCTCCTCAACATCCTCTCTTCATCCGCCTCGCTGTTTTCCTGACACATCCCATTGCAGGTGTTGGACAAAACAACCGTTTTAGAAAAGTCCAATTTCACCAGGCAATTTTCAGCAAAGCAGTAACAGCAGTGGTTAAATGCTTTTCTATTCTCTAGTTTCTCTAAGGTGCCATTTGGCCCCATTTTGTCCCTTGTTGGCTCCTTACTTAAGTTATCCTCACTTAAATACCTACTTCTCTGTCTCTTTCCACTCAGCTCCAATCTTTAGTTGTCTCAAATCTTTATCTGCCCATCATACAGTCTGTTCTTTCTCTAATATTGTCATCCATCTCCTGCTATTCACCTGCAGTCTCTTTATTTGTTCCTCCAAGGTGCGCAGCCTTCTGCCGACTTCCTCACTCCTCTCCTGGGAGAGCACCAGGGGCGCACTGATGCTCTTGTCCTCCTCTTCGTTTTCTTTTGTTTTTGGGCTTTCGCTCTTGGAAGTGCAGCCAGTCTCCTCTTCAGGGATTTTGTCTGTGCTCT
>NC_050527.1:4672495-4742430 GCF_002922805.2 Oryzias melastigma
AAGTTAATGGCTCATCAGTGACCCACCATGACACAACAATGGGCTCTCGGACGAGAGGGGGGGAACTCTTCCCTGCGCGAATTTGCGCAGGCTTAGGAATTCTAGTGTTAAAGGTGATCAATGAAACCTTTGCACTTAGGTGTAAATCAGATTTATGCTAGCAAGAGAATATTTTATTTAAACACAGTGTTTTCTAGCTTCAAAAATCTACCTGTCAGCAGGGCCACGTCTCCTTCTTGATTGGGCTCTTCCACTTCCTTCTCTTTCATTTCTACATCCAATTCTGAGTCTTCTGATAAACTGATGCTTCCGATCAATAGTCTTTTCAGTGATCTGACTGAAAGAGGACAATTCAGCAATTCAGACAATTAGATGGTGCTTTTATAAACAAGAAAATAGATCAAACTTGTTCAGAATTACGGGATGCTTTTTCTGTTAACTAAACCCAGATAAATATCAACACATGTGGAGCAATCACATCTGATATGTCTTCCTATCAAACACGATCAAAAGGGAGATGCCCTCACCTTCATCCAAAGCATCATCAGCCGTCCTCTCCGGAGTGCTGTTGGAATGGGCTATCAGGTCGAAGCCTTTGTCTGACAGGAAATCCATCAGCCTGTGTCTGGGATCTGAGGACTTGTTGTCCGTCAAGCTGTCCTTGTCTTGATCTATTGGAGAAAACAGGTCTGCTTTAAGCCTTCAGAAAAAGTAAACATGAACGTTGGCACAAATTTAAGCCCAAGCGTGGACTCACCGCTGATTTTCAAACTTCCGTTATCAGTTGGGCTCAAAGAGGCATTTGCCCTGATGGAGACATAGAAACAAAAGAAATGTGATTTGGGGAATAATAGCTTTGGTTCTGGCCAAAAGGCTTTTGTTTTACACATTTTTTACATACATGGTGGGACTTAATGGAACTCCTCCACCAATTGAAGGCACCATTAATTTAATGGTTGCTCCGCTCTTCTTAAGATCATCCACTGCTGACTGTATTCTGTCAGTCCAACTAAAAATACAAATACACAGGGTTACCATGTGATGTTGGATTGGGTTTATCCAACTTGCAAACTTCTTGGACACTCACGTTTTCTTTTCTCCAACAGTCTGAGCAACTAATTCGTAGATCTGAGCACCACTGTCCCACGCAAATATGACGTAGAAAGCTTTTTGATCTGGGAAAACAAGAGGCAAAACATCAAGTATTGTAATTCTCCTTACAAAATTTTAAATTCAAATATCTAAATGTAAGCACAGTAAACCCTTTTCCCTGTTTTATAGAAATAAAGTGAATCATGTGTTTGGACTATTTCCAGAAACTCCCATTCTGGAGCAAACATTTGTCATGATGCCTATCCCCCTGGTATGTTTTGTTTCTTTTTTGTTCTGAAAATAAAGTTAAAAGAAAAGAGAGAGACAAAACATAAGTAAAAGACTGTTAACTGTATATACAGAACTGGAGTGAGTGACCCGTTACCCTTCTCGTTCCAAACAGGAAGTACCCGCTGGCTCCATGAAGCCAAAATCCCATTGACTTCAATTGAGGAATAAGCAGCTATTACTCAGTCACTATAATTATATATTTTTTCCTTATCATAAGTTGTTCAAGTTATAAACTGGCCAATCAGATGCCTCAGTAAAAGCATGTGGTGCCCGCTGGCCCCCAACTCAAACGTTTGATTAAGAGATTTTCCAGAACCTGCTTTCAGTGGAAGGGGTGAGGACTTTAAACAAGTTGATTGTCAAAAGTAGTCGTCATAGAAACACTGATTCAGATCAATTACTGTCGGCTGGCTCCAACATGGTGATACCTGTGTCGCAGAAAAATGGCGACTGAATTGGCTTCATTACGCTGGAGTCAGAGACAAAGAGTTTTCTATGGGTGATGTCACACCTTCTCTATCCAGTTCTCTATATACAGTCAATGTTAAGGACCCACTCTGATGAAAATGCTGTTTCTAACATGTCCTTGTGCAATTTTTCTGATAATGGGTGACATATATGAACATAAGGGATTTTAAAAAGGAGAAAATGTTGAGTATTTCTTTAAGACCCAGGTGTTTTGATTTTGGCTAACGATATTTTAATCCTAATTAAAAGACCACCGGGAAAGCTTTTAAAACAGATCAAAAGGTGATTGAAGTGGAGTGTGTATTTTACTAGTTTTGTCATGCTCCGCTAACCTGTTGCTACGTCCCGGAGGAAAGCCGAGTCCAGCTTAATAATGGGGCTTAGCATCTGTTTGCCATCTTGTGTAGAGGAACTCTTGCTCTGGCATTTGAGGACCATCTTGTCATCTTGCTTCTGTAGCAGAACCAGCATGTCTCCCAGCAGCACACACTGCACATCTGAAAAGGGGAGGGACATAGGAGGGGTGATATGATAAGCACATAAATCTAGAATACACATTCAAAATAAGTTTAATGAAGTTTGTGATCACAGCATCTTCAGTCTTTAACGTTTTTAATTATTTATTAAAAGGGAAGTTAGCTAAACCAGCTGTAGTACGGTCTCGTTTCCTTAGTGCATCTATTTCAATATTCAAATGTCAAAAAGGGGAATAAAAACCCACAACACTTAGCCAAAAACAAACATTTGCATAAGTAGGGCTCCTTTGGGTTACAAAAAAATGTTTCTACGTTCTATAAAAAAGTAAAAAGCAAAGGTTCCTGATGTTTTACTGCTGTTTCTCTGGTACATTTGCTTTAACTTTAATCAGAACTTTTTTTAAAATGTACATATTTATACGTACATTTTGTTATAATTAACCACATTAAATTTTCAGGTGTGGCTGAGAATTTTTACTCTGAAATTCATCAAACTCTTTTCTTACCAACAGCTTTCTCTCTGGTGACTTTCCAAATTAAAGGACCTTCATAAAGCATCGTCCTCTGAGTCATGTCGATATTCTGGAAAAACAAAAAAGGATGAGAAGATATTAATAAAGAAAACTTTACAAAACAAAAACTTTTGGGACAAAAAGTACCTTATATTCAGCATAAAGATCATTGCTTGTTTTGAGCCCTGATGTATCCAGTTTCCGCTGATACTCCTTCAGAATCTGGAAGAAATAAAACGGATTAAAGAATCAGAAATGAAGCGATGAGAATTTAACACAGCAAAAAGTTGAACATCAGTAAATAGATACTTAACAGTTGTTTAGTAACATTTGAGAGTGTATGCTGCTTACCAACAGGTTCTCCATTTTTTTGACCTCCTCATTGACATGATTCAGGATCCTCTTGCAGCATTCTGCGCTCTTCTCGACGCTCCTCTTCTCTATTGGGTTGTCTGCAGAGAAGACAAATGTTTTAAGAAAAGCAGAACATGTCTAGCAAAGCTAAAAAAAAAAAATAGTCTTTATAACCCACATTTAGAGTGCTTTACACCATTTACAGATCAGTCAATAAATATTGGACCCTCTTCACCATTCTGACATTTGATTTATAAATATAGTTACATGCTTCTCTCAAAACCCACCACTGTACCCTCTACTGCTCACTAAATTGTAGAGCTGGGTATCGCAAAGAATTTCCAGAATCAGTTCAACTCGATTCTCCCGAGCCTGGATTGATTTGATTCAATTTTTTCCCCGATTTTTTTAATCCACTCAATTCAATTCGATTTAATTCAATTTTGAGTTTACGCATTTAGAAATATATTAATAATCTACAACATGTTTAGAAGATATTCATATTAATCTGATACAGTTCACATAATTTAAAAAGTATTAGTGAAATTATAATGAGATTGCTGATAGCATACAGTGTTACATGGATTCTCAAACAGAGAAGCTCCAACAATTGTTCTGCCTCTCCTGGAAGGCGTTTCAGCTACTAGGTGGCGATCTACAGCGTGATCCAGAAGAAGAAAGTATGAGCAAAAAACATGCTTTAGAACACAAAAGGTTACTTTAAAAAATATTTCCTTAAAAGAGTTTAGGAATTCAGGCGTGTGAGTTTATAAAGATGTTTATTTAGTCAGTAATGTATGTTTAGGTCTACCGAGTGTTAGCATTAACCGTCTCTGGGAAATCCCATCATAAGTTAGCATCAAGCTAGCGGACTTTAGCATCATGTGCTAGATCGATCTCTACTTTTATGTATCAATTATTGATCTATTAAGTTTAGATTGATTCATATTTATTTCATCAGCCCAGCCCTACTATATTGGACTTTCTTATTCACTTGACGTAAAAATTCACTGGTTGCTGTTAATTTACAAAAATCTCCTTGGTCTTGGCCCTCCTAATTTAAGCCATCTTTTATTTCGAAGACAGTTTTTAAAAAGAATCTTAATGAGCATCTTAAAGAAATATGTTGCATTGACCTGGAGTTATGATTCAAATAATTTTAATAATTTAATGATTTTGCTGTTTTATCCTGATTGCCTGTGTCTCCTGTAACTTTTCTTTCTTCAAAGGTCTTGCCTTTTACCAGACCACAGTTAAAAATACTATTTTTTTTCTTAATCTGTCTTGCCTGGATAAATAAAGATTAAATAAATAAGTAAAATTTACAAACAATATTTTTCTATGCAGTAAAGTAATAAATTGACAGTAACAGCTGGAAAAAACCCCAATCCTTATTGTTTCTTGGGATTCTTCAGAGAAAAAAATTAAATAAACATGATGCATGTTGTGTGCCAGCTTTGAAAATGTTTGTTTCACTTCTGCACGTGTAGGAAAGATATGAGACACACCTGTGTTCTTTGCAATATTCTCCAGTAATAATGGATACTTTGTGAGTCTCTGCATCACCGTGGGAATAATGTCTTTGAGCTGCAACCTCCGGCACTGCGGTTTACTTTCCGCCTCCTAGGATAGAATCAGAATGTTAACATTTACTAATGTGAGTGCATCTTAATCTTAAAATGAACACAAATATGAGTCATTTTTTGAAGAAATGCATCAAGTACCAGGATAAAGGAGTTGAAGCGTGGGTCTTTCCTCTTGGCTTTGATCTGCTCCAGTGAATATTTCTGGTGACTGCAGAACCGGGCTGTTAGCTTCTGGAACCATTCTCCCTCTGGGCCACCAAACTAGAAAAACATGAATGAAGAATGAAGCTGTGCATTAAGACTGTTGACTAATATACTTTTATACAATAGAAATACTGCAGCAGTTACAATTGTAATAAAATAATGATATCATTGTTACTAATTCAAGAAAACGATCAAGAAATAAGAGGAGAAACTAAACAAATAAAGCTGAACTCACCAACTGAAGCACTGTGGTACTGATGGTTTTCACGATAAAGTTGTCCTCCAGGCGCAGCTTCTTCAGGTTCTCATAGAAGTTATCTGAGACACAGATCCACAACAGTTTTTCAGCTTCAAAAAAATATAATTTCTGTCCTAAATATCACGAATAACTTGTTCCCTTTATATCTAAACAGACACAGAAGAGTTTATAACTTTATTACACTGTTTTCTGTCACACACAACATTATTAATCCTTCAGTCACTGAGCATATGAAGGTCAAGTTTCCCTGCTGAGATGAGCAGTTTTTAGGGCACTCACAGTGCAGCTCGATGATTTCATCAAGGCTGGGGAAAATGGTCTCCAACTCATCGGCTGTCAGGAGCTGCTCCCTCCCTAAAGGCTTGGAGAAGACGGTCTGCAGGACGCTCAGCATTCGCACGTGAGCATGCTCTGTTGCAAACAGTTCTGGGGAGCACAGAAGGTTCAAATGAGGCGTTGAGCAGCCATGACGTCAGCTGGGCACCTTTAATTTCACTTTACTTCTGCTCACCGTTTATCACTTCCTGCCTCTTTGCTTCCTTCTTGCTGAGTTTCTTCACAGCATCCTGAGGAGCCACCTCCCTCCAGTTGGGCGGGTCCTGTTCCAGCTCCTGTAGGCGTGGGTCGATCTCCTCCAGGGAAGGGGAGGAGCTGGTGGGGGAGTGGCTGGGAATTTCTGGAGCCAGAATGGGACCCTCAAGACTAACAAAGCAAAAAAAAAAGGTTTCAGGAATGATTACCGCTACATTAAAGCAATGTTTTCAACCAGTGTGCCATGAGACGGTCAGGTGTGTTGCGGAAAATTATTCAATTTCACCCAATTAGTCCAAAAAGCATTTACAATTACGAGAATATCACAACCTATATTTGATTTGTGTTTGATTCTTACTCAAGACACTTTTATAAGAATAACTGTATCGTGTCATTTGTTTTGCTGTTTTAGTTGCTGGTGTGCCTTGTGATCTTTACCAATAAAAAGTGAACCGCATCTCACAAAAGGTTGAAAAACATTACTTTAAAGAATGAGTAAGTAGCTATAAAATGAAGAGAAACCTGATGAAATAATAAAGAATAGGACAATCTTATACTGGCTTGTGAACTTCAAACTTGTGTTTTACTGCAATGTGGAACAGTTTTATTAAAAAAAAAAAAAAAGACAAGTTCTCCCAAATAATTAAGCTGCTCAATGTAAAGTTACACTATGAACATAAACTGGTTAAAATGAAAGAACTGAGTAGATTACTATTTAATTATGTGTTCTAATTCATTAAATCAAGCATAACTGGTCTTTTAAAGTCCCCCTCCAATGAAAATCATGTTCGAGTTTTTAACATGTATGTGTGGCATTTGTCTTCTGAAAGAGAAAAAATATAATAAGAAATCATTTCATGTTTGCATTTTCGAGTATTTCTCCTTTTAAGTCACTCAAAGTGTGGTTGAAAAACTCAGTTTGAATTCCTGAAACTTTCATACATCACAGTAGCTAGCTGGCCCGAATGCAGCTGTAGGGGCCGGAGAAGATAAGATAACAACCCGTTTCTGTGGGATGCCTAAATGGTCATGTTTTATTTATATTTTTTCATGGGCTTATCAAAGTGTGTGTCTTGCTAGAATAGAATAGAATAGAAGAATAGAAAATACTTTATTAATCCCTTTGGAGGTCCTCAGGGAAATTCAAGAATGTTGTGTGTGCTAGCATGTCTGGGGGAAATAAGGGGCGGGGTTACACAGCTCAGCACCATAAGCCACGGCCACACAGAGGGACTTTTTGAAAAGAAGGCTTCAGATCAACTGGAAAAATGGCTTTTTAAGATATCTAGGATGTGGAATTTTTGTTAAAAACATTACAGTCCTAATTAAAACCCCACTGGGAACGTTTAAAGAAAATTAAAAAAAAATGTTGTAGGGGGACTTTAAGTGCTATTTACATGTAGTTTAATATTCATGTAAATGATTCTGTAGAGACTTAAGAGACTTCCTTTTGTCCTGCGTTACACCACGTCTGAAAATGACGGACTAGAGTGGAGAGAATCCTGAATGAGATTAAAGTTTTGACTGTAATATTTGATTATTATTATTAGATTTTTGTGAAAAATATCAGAGCTACAAGAAATTTGTAGATCATTTAAATACTCAGAAAGCTGCAGTTTTAATCGTAAGTTCATTTTAAAAATTGCTACAAGAACATGTTAAAAACACAAAAAATACGATTTCATTGGATCTTTAGAATGAAGAATTCTACTGAAGCAGAAAGTCCCAACGGATGGATTCAAACGAAGTAAAAGGCAAATGATGACATAAACCAATAAACCAACTGAACTAGAGGAGACATTAACATTGTACAAAAATTGGTGAAAAAGAAAAAAAAATTATGCTAAGATTTAGACTACTAAACAACTCAATGTTTTATCAGTTTTAACACTGGTGCTAAATCCCCAGTGTTAAAGATTGGCATTTAAATTTAACCATATTACGAAGAAGCAAATTTAGTAAAGATTTATTTTAAATAAAAATATTTCAATATCATTTATACTATCCACCAATTATCAACTAACCTTCTGTTGCTTGAATAGAAAGATAAATACAGAAAGTAAGTAAAGTTTGGTATTGAATAAAGCAGGTTGCTGCACTGATTCATTAGACCCTTAACAACTGGACATGCTGTCTGTCCCTGCTGAGCACCAGTCCTGCTGGGGAGCGTTAGGAAGAGGTTTGTCCATCTTACGGATGGAGGTGCTGGGGGGTGAGCGGGGAGGGTGGTGTTGTCGAGGCAGTGGGAGGCTGGAGGTCCACGTCACTACGAGAGCGAGATTGTTTGGCCCGAGAAGAGCCACGGCGTCGGGACGGCTGGCGGTCCACACGGGCGCTCTCGCTGCGCCCAATTTTCCTACTAAGGGAGTGAAGGTGGGAGAGGACCAGTAAGATGAGGATGAAAGGACAGGAAGAACCAAACTGATGCAGAAAATCAAAAGTTAAAATTTTAAGAGAATGTTTAAGAAAATGATTAAAATAAATAATGAAAAAGGGGGAAAGAACAAGATAAAGGAAGGTAGATGAACAGAACTAGAATGACAAAGAAATATGCATAAAATGTGATTTGCATATTTCTGTTAGCAGAAATGAAACATGCAGGTTCCATACAATTTAAACATGGTAGCACTGAAATGCTGATCGACAACAGTAAACAGGGAATCACGTAGTTACAGCTCAGTCCTCTGCACTTTACTATACTGTAAATTAACTTTCAGGAAAACAACAGTTTCAACAAGATTCTGGTTTTTACACAATGTTCAACAACTGCATAAACAATTCAGCTCGTCTCAACAATTAAGCTAATTCTTAAAAAAAATACTTAGCCATGTTTATGCTGTCAGGAGCACAAGGCTAAAAGTGAGGTGTGTAAGGGTGCGTGTGCCACGCTCTCTGTTTGCGTCATATTTGATCAGTACATGGCCTGAAGCATGTCCGTGACTCTGTCAAGGCGCTGTCACCCACCTTGTCTTCCGTCTGCAAAAATATGGGACACCACACTGTTACACACCCTCCTTCAGACCACTATTGTTAGCCACATTTACTAGTATATACTTGCACATGCACACCCCAATGTGACAGGTTAAACATATGTTTTGAGCTACCATGACAGCTGCATGCCAGACTGGACGCCAAAGCCCCGGACACAACATGTAACCGCACATACGGAGGAGACAAGCAAGGCGAAGGACGGACCCTGACTACGGCGGATGCGGACATCTTGGAAAGCACATAAAATGAGCAGCTAAAAAACAAAACAGCATGTATCTTTAATCTTCATGTCATTAAAAATATAGACTCCAAATATCTCAGTCTATAGGAAACACTCCATACTGCTAACAAATACCAGATAAAAATAGTACAAAAATTGCCAACAAAGCTGCAATAAAGCTAAGAGATAAACCTCAGATCGCAACAGAACACACAACAACTCAACAAAGACAGAACAACAGTGAGGAAGAGAACAGGTGTCATTTGAGAAGAAGAAACAAAGGAGAAGGGGTAAGAAGGGATGAGGAGGTTATAGAGGCCGAGTCCATGTTCGCTGGATGAGGATTCTTGTAAAAACTGCAGGCTGTTAGCGCTCAGGAGCAGCAGACAGCAGACCAAAAGCTAGCACACAGCAGGGACAGACAGCTGGGGGAGTTTTACCACGCTCCCTCGGCTAGCACAGTTCAGACAGACTTGTTCGGGTTTGAAAACTTTCACTGTTTCTTAAATGTAATAGCTTTTAATCATTTTAGAAATCCTCGTTATCTGATGACCTCTTTCTCATGTCAGCCGCGTCAGGAATCTCACCTCTCTTTCTCTACAGGCTCTTCTGC
Source organism: Oryzias melastigma (assembly GCF_002922805.2). Classification (NCBI taxonomy): domain Eukaryota; kingdom Metazoa; phylum Chordata; class Actinopteri; order Beloniformes; family Adrianichthyidae; genus Oryzias; species Oryzias melastigma. The sequence continues at coordinate 4,682,093 of NC_050527.1, forward strand.
GGGGAGATCTACGGGGGAGATGGGCTCCCCAATACACGGCACAACAGTCAACCCAACAGGGGACACGTCGCCCGACTCTGACTGGGATGGAGGCTCCAAGCGATTGCTTGTGTGACCTACAGTGAAAACAATCATGAAGGTAAAGAAACTACTTTTTTAAATCTATGAACCAATGAAATGATACCCTCAGAATAATCTGATCTCCATCGTTTAAACTGCAATTTGCACAGTCATGTTTTATACCTTTCCCATCCACATTAAAGGTCTCTGAGCTGGTGTTGACGCCGTTGTTTCCAGGGCGATCACTGCTCTCCCCACTCCCAATTATGGAAAGCTTTTTGGTGATGGTGACAGGAGCAGGAGGCTCGGGCACGGGGATCTTTGTACTCTCCCGACTTGGGTGTACTTCACGAGAAGAAAGAATAAAAATAATGCAGCTACAGAAAAAAAGGAAACAAACTCAGACGATAAAAAATGAAAATAAGAGTGGCAGAAACTTTGTGATGAAAAAAAAAGGGGGAAATTTTGCAATCAAGTTCTACTAAGTGAATACCGGGGTTAGTTTAAAAGAAAGTACAGCAGTTATCCTTCAAGTTAGCTTTGTGTTAACAGAACAACTAATGAATGAAACATTCAATATTGTGACAGAAACTCCCCAAAACACATCGTGAGAATAACACCCCACCAACATCTGCCCCTGGATCTACTAGGAACATGCAGGCATGCTTGCACTTTGATTAGTTTGTGATCATTCTAGAGATGGAAAAGGCGGCAGACTCTGAACGAAGGGTACCTTCAGCGTCCGTTTTTGATTTGAGATCGGCTGCAGTAGGAAAAGAAGGGCAGGAGAACATGTTTTCAGCTGTACCAATGAAGCTGTTTTAAATATAAACCCTTTTGAATGCTTAGAACTAGAGCTGCACCAATACGGATCCAATAGATCTATAATTAGGACCCGAAGTGCACTGGTCGTCTATACCAGGGGTCACCAACACGTCGCCCGCGGGCGCCAGGTCGCCCGCGAGCTCCACATCAGTCGCCCGCAGGTGTCTTCTAAAAATAGCACAACTCACTTGTGAGCTGCTCGAAAATTTTATTTTATTATGATGCAATTTTTTAAAAATCACACCTGCCTTTATGAAGAATAAAAAATTAAAACATCTTAAAAATAGATGTTCATTATTTCTAAAGCCTATCCCGCTTTTTTTCTTTTTTTAAATTGTCTGATCTGAGCGCTGTACAGCCGTGCGCACCGAGAAGTCCCGCAGCGTCAAAGCGCTTCAGAAATTGCGGTTCATACGGAATCGCGCAGCAGCTCCTCCTCCTAATTTCCTCATCACTTCACCTGCAGATGCACTTTTGCAGCTTGGAGCCTGAAGTCTCATGAGCGCGATCGATGTGACAGAAACTTGAATTTATGTTGTGGTGTTTTCAGACAGAAAAAAAGGTCCAGATTCTTTCCTGTTAGAATGCTTTTTCTTTAAAACGCCGAACAGACTTCTCTGTCTTCTGTGTCGAGCTGCGCTGCACGCGCCCCAGACAGAGCTGTGACGTCACCCACATGCTCCCTTTAAATGAAAAAAAAAAAAAAAATACTTGTTCTCGTTCATCGTCGTGTTTTTAATGACTTATCGCGTGAGTTGGTTTGTGCTTTATCGCAAAATTATAATTTAATGGAAACAGTGTCATTTCGAAGCTGTTTTTTTTTTGTTGAAATTCCTAGAATTTCCATAAAGTTTTCGGCAAATGTGTGATGGAAACTCAGCTAATAACAAAGAATGAGGCGTCCCCTTCTCCCTTTCCCACATGGAGACACCGAGAATATTTGATTATTAGTTATCTTTAATGGAAACACAGTTTGCAAAGAAAAAAAAAACTCGCATTTTTCGAAAAAAAAGTTTTTGCGCGTAGAGGAGCTGTTTGGGGGCGTATTGAAATGGATGGATATTTTTCGCAGAACTGTGATGGAAATGGACTTTTTTCTGATTAAATGTATCTGTCCGAGTACAGCACAGCGGGCGCCATGACACACCCCACAGCGTCACAGCTGATCGTGCATCTCTGTAAAATCAATAACCAAGATTTCCTCATCGCTTCATCTGTAGCCGACCTTCTGCAGCCTGAATACTTGTTCTGGACATTCTTTTACATTCCACTGAACAGACTTCTCACTTGCATCTGAGACTGTCAGTGGACTTGCTGCACGAGCCAGCGCGGCACGCACGCACCACACTGCTGTGATGTCACTCAAATGGTCCTTTTTAGACGATCAAATAAAAAAACACACATTGACGAGTTTATAATGACTTATCGCGTGAGTTGGTTTGTGTTTTATTGCATTATTATGAAACCGTATCATTGCGACACTGTTTTTTTTTTGTTGTTAATTCCTAGAATTTGGTTCAAGTTTCATGTGTAATGAAGCAGAACCCAGAGCTGCTGAGTGTTTCTGCATGGTGCGTTCACTGAGCCCCGGATATCGGCAGTAAAACGAAGCAGTTTATCAGAGAAAACATAGAACACCGGCACTGATCCGGATATAATCGATTGATTAAATAGTCTCGACGTTTTCTCTGAAAAACTGATTTGTTTTGCTGCGGATTGTATAAAAATGACAAAGTTTAGTGGACTGAGTTGGGCCGAGTGGCTGTTCACTTATGTCCAGAGGTCAGTGAACGCACCATGTGCAGATTCTTGTCTGCTGCGGGATCTGTTAATCAACCTGTTCAGAGGTTTAAGGAAAATAAAGGGACGGGTGCATGAGACTGAATTAAAGCGTTTGAGGAGCGTATCCACTAATAACAGTTATAATTAATTAATAATAATTAATTAATAAGTTATAATTTAATTAAAAACATTTCATTTGGTCATTACCTCAAAATGTGACAAGATCTGTTGAGGTTAATAAAGTTCTGAATATTGATATTTGTTTCCTAGCTTGTTGTCATTATTGATAATTATGCTAAGAAATCAGTGTCTTCACATAGAGAAGTATCATTATTCATTATTAATAATGTAGAACTAAAGGCAAACTAAGCAAATTTATTATTTCAAACTGGTAGCCCTTCGTATGATTTAGTACCCATGAAGTAGCCCGCAGTTTCAAAAAGGTTGGTGACCCCTGGTCTATACATTTTCTCTTTTCTGGCCTTATCTATTTGGTTTAAGCCTTCAGTTGAGAGTGGCATTCAGCTACTGTAGCTACTGTAGTAATTCCTTTCTGCAGCAGAAGAATTGTCTGAATAATTAACCAACAGATCCCTCCAAAAATCAAATTAACATTCAATTAAAATTTAATTATAAGGACAAAACAAGAAAAAAACATACATGGCCTCCAGGGTGGAATGCTGGGAAAAAACGGTTTGGGTTTCTTCGGGGTGTCTTCCTTCTTAGTCTGAAAAGACGACATAGGTAGATACTGAACAGGTGAAAAGTCTGAACCCCTGAAATAACCAATGTATTTAGCCTCATTACAGTAACTTGAAGAAGGATTCTGTGTTTACCTTAGTTTGTCTCTTGAAGAACATTCCTTTGGACTTGGACTTACTATCAGCTCCCCTTGTTTTAACATCCAGGTGCTTCATATAGGCCGTCACTGCTGCAAAGATGGATTGGCTGGGGACAAAGGTAAGAGATAAAATATTTAGTTTTTTTTTTTTCTTAATTCTTTAAGTGGACCATTAAACTGGATCATGTTTGTCAATGTTAGAGTAAAGTCAGCTTTTCTATTTTATTGACTATTGTCAGTTATTTCCCATTAAAGCTACAAAGAAGAGAAAACAATCCTTTCACAGATTTCTAGCATACTCTGGAGCAGGGGTGCCCACACCTTTTAGCATGCAAGTTACTTTTGAAATGAACACCTCCAAAAGATCTACTTTTAGTATAATAAAACCATGTATCATTATCATAATTTCAAATTTTCATTTTTTTCACCCTTCAACAATTTACAGACTCGTGAAAAGCAGATTTTAAAGTGACTTTAAAGTTGGTACATTTAGAGTAACATTTAGAATATGTAAGATTGTACCATGATTGGAAGGTAAGTTGGAGGCTGACAACACCCTCAGCCCAGATTTGAAAAATGCAAAAGAAAAAGGGGGTGGGCTGAGTAGGGGAGGTGTGGTCTAGATCTGTGATTGACAGTGAGGTTAGCTTGAGGTAACGTAGTCACTCTGCATCTTCAATACGGAGAGTAAAGTGACACAAGTATCTCAACAGAACTTTCTGTGGAGGTTGAGGATTTTTCTCCTCCACCTTCTCCCGAGCTAGGCGCTCATGGTCCAGACTGAAGGAGACCGGTGGCAAAATTCTGCTAGCATAAAAAGATAAAAAGCTAACATATTAATTTAACAATCCAGAGTGAAACGTTCATTGCCAATCCCATCACCAGGGTGGAGTTTACTGGATTCAATGCCAACTGCAGTGAAATACTGTTGCCTAAATTCTAAGTCCACCAGAAAGTTGTTCAAGTCAGTAGATTTTTGACAACCAAAAGAAATACACCAATGAGCCATGCTAAAGCTAACATGCCAACGATTCAATCAAAGATGGGTGGGGTTTTTATACTGGAGCTGCAGAGCATGACGCTGTGAAACTTCTGGAATGACCAATCACAAAACTCAACTGTAATACCTAATTTCAACCTGTAGGGGGCAGCACACAGACAGTTTTAGACTGTAAATTTAGGAATTAAACAAGGACCAACAGACAGCCCTTTTAAAGCCCCATTTATAGAGGTCAACAACCAAAAAAAGTTGATCTAGTGCTTGGCTATCCTTTAAAAAGTTCTCCTCTGTCATTATTCCTTCAACCACTTAAATCAGGGGTGTCAAACTCAATTGCACAGTGGGCCAAAATCCAAAGCCAGCCCAAACAGCATTAACATTCATTGAGCACAAAAACTTTAAAAACGTAACTTTTTAAACATAACTATAAATAAAAACAGGCCTGAATATTATTCCAGAATAAAGCAACTTAAACCTTAAATAACTTGATTTTCACACATTTAACTCAAACAATTGGACCTGTGTTCTTGTAGATGCTGCAGCGCACAGTGTACCACAACAGAAAAGTGTCATGTGGGTTTTGTTCAAAGTTTTTTTTGTTATTGACCTTGGGTCAGTCGAGGAGAAATAAGGCACATTGGGAGCAACATGCTAAGGAGTTTGAAGGTGCTTTCACACCGAATGCGATTCGAGCGACAAATTTCCATGCCCCACCCCTGTTTCGCAGCGCGGCAAATTCGCTGCTCGCCGCCTGCCAAAAATGTGAGAAGGGCTACTAGAACTGTCACTTAGAATGAATGGAAGACACATACGATGTAGAGGAGTAAGGTTTATTAATTGTGAAGAGTTCTACAAAAACGTCGGTAGTCATGTCTCCAAGTTTGAGTTAATATTATATTATTATGACAGCCACTTCCGCTGTGTTTCTGTGTCTCTGTGGCTGAGCTTTAAAGGCTGACTGTTTTGTATTAATCCGAGGGGGTAAAATATATCAGGAGACCTTTTTCCTTTTTCTTAAATGTTTCGATGAGGCCCGAGCCAGCAGCCTCCGCACCCCGCAGCGTCTGTCTGCCGGCATATGGAGCGAGTGAGCTCCACCGAGGGAGCGAAAGCTGACGATCTGTCCAGACTGTATCCCGCCTTCACCCAAAAGTAGCTGGATGAACTCTGCAAACCTGCGGCTCAAATGGGTAAAGGAAAAAGATGAAAGTTCTGGACAAAAACGCTCACTTTGGAAAGGTATTCTACCTGCTGATCGAGTCACTGAAAACGTCACGTGTCCAAAGCTGAGTTCCTGGTTGGCAGATGCGACGCAGCGACCTGTCAAACTTCAGGTATTTACATTTTGGCCGTGCCACCCAATTTGCACCTCGCCGCTGGCAGACTTTCGCGCCACGCCCATCGCTCATATCACGCCGAGAACTTCAATTCGCCTCAGAGCGTGCTTGTACTAATGAATTAACATTGCCGCGCGAAGTGCGTTCGATGTGAATGCACCTTGACGCCCAACACTAAAACTTTTCTGAACTTTAGGAGGAAGATGTTTGATTGGCTGCTCGGCATGCCAATAAAGTTACATACTTCAGGGCGAGGATGATGATTGGCTGATTGCAATTTTTATTTGAAACTATACTTTTATTTTCTTTGTTTATTTTTGAAGGCCCGCAATTGATCATTTTGGGCACCCCTACTCTGGAGAAATGCACAAAAACTGGACAAAATCAGCACAAGTAATTTAGATGAAAAATTGATGGTTGAAATAGAGATGAAGGAAAAAGTTGAGAGAAAGAGAAAAGCAGTAGGAGTGTAAAGAAGTGGAAAGAAGCGGATTTCTATTAGCCCTTACTTTAAGAAATAATACTAAAGGCAGAATTAGAATAAGTCTCACACCCTTAGAAACATTGCTAGAGTAAGATATTTAAAAACAAAACAAAATAAATAAAGATCTAAAACCATTAGTAAATCAAAAGGGAGCCAAACTCATTAAAAGTATGAAACTCACCACTTTTCCTCATCCATCACAATTGTAGGTCTGCAAAAAGGATTAATGCACACGCGTCAACAGCGATTCCAAATGACAGTGTGATATAAACACAAGCTCACCTCTTTCTTTTTAGTAACATGTTTTCTTTCTCGTGCTCGCCTGATTACTGACTGTGATTTGGGTTGTTTAAACCTGAAATAACTATTCTTCTCTGGATCCAACTCTAAGCTGATGAATATGTAGCAGTCGCAGATGAAGCAACTGATCATGTTCCTCCCAAAAAAGTTAAACTCAAGAAGTCAAAACCCTAACTACAAAGTCGCCTGCTCCTTTAAATTTAAACTCCACTTCCAAACCTGAACTCCATGAAGCAAAATCGACCCTCGACTGTCTAAAACTTCCTGCCAGATTTAGGTTTCTCCAGCTTAACGTATGCAGCTAGAATTTCAAACCCTCTGCACAGTGGAAGCATCCATTTAAGCATGTTTTTCTCTGATGCAACATGCAGGCAACACTGCAGAAATTTGACACGTGTGCGCGGAACTGAACATGCACGAAGGGAGGGAGGAGTTTTGAAGAGATTTCTCCTGAACAAACCAATCAAAAGTTTGCACCACCAGACAGACCAATGAGCTACAAATGGGATACTGTCACTGTGTTGTGGGATGTTGGGTACATAAAGAGAGGAAGAACGATGATGACTGTCAAGGAAATGCATGGAGTGAGACTTGAGGAAAAGTTTGTGCAGCAGAGGCTGAGATCCAACAGTGTGGCTGCGAGGGAAAGCTTGAAAGGGAAAATGATTCAGAGTCCTGGGCGCTGTCAATCCACAGGAAGAAAGCTGCTTGTGCACAGCACATCTATCCTTTCCATTAGTTTTTTTCCCTCTTTCTCCTGCCTGACAAGATGAAGTTAGACATCCGCCTGCCCTCTGCCTGGCCTTCTGTCCCTCACTGTCTCATTTACTTCTAGTACAGAATAACCACAGGGTCAACCACAGATTACTTTCCCTCCAAATCTCTTGGTTTCTTTCTTTAACTGTCCTCCTGGCAGAAGCTGATAACCCCATGACTCTTTCACACCGAGAGCCTTCCTTCAGATGTGTTACCCCTCAGCTGCCCCACCCCCTATTGGCAAAATGCCAGTGTAAAGCCTTCCTGCCAGCGTGGCACAGCCGGCTCCATCTTTTCCTTCTTACCACTTTGCTTTCTGTTCCAGTTCAGTTTCAGGCTCCCTGCTCTAATGAGCTTATTACTCCCCCTATTTTTCTGCTGCATCTTTTCCAGCTGTGTGTGTGTGTGTGTGTGCTTTCATCGAGTTTGATAAAAATGTAGCAACATCACAGGAGCTCACAGAATCACAACAAATATGTAAGTCTGAGCAGAAAAGAAGCAGAAATAGCTTTGTTTGACTTGTTTGCATTCAGAGCAACATTGTTGTTTAATTCATTATGAGAGATTTATTTGAGCTGCATCATAAAAAGCTAAAAATTATGAAGAATGATTGTGGTTGGAAAAGTGACATTATTCTGAGGTTTTCATGAAATCTCTTTTTCTACGGTCTGACTAAAGATAATTAACACCAATGCCAGTTTTCAACTACATCTCCTCCAATACTATGTGTTCATTTGATCTCAATTGATAAAGCAACATTTTTAGTGATGGCAAGCTGAAATCAGTTTATAAGCATTAGCTCAAAAATGCCTTAAAGCCCCATTCCAATCCTCTTTCAATCTATTGTAAAAGCGTTCCCAGTGGTCTTGTAATAAAGACTGCTATTTTTATCCCAAAAAATATATTTATAACACAACATCTATAACATAGTTTCTGCAGAGCAGCAGGAGTTTATTAGAAATAAGTCGTGTACGGGACAGTTGGTACCTTCTGTCACCATCTGTTTGCACTCTCTCTTTCTAGCTTACAGTCTCTCACACTCCCAACCTAAAATCAGCGATAAAAATGGTTAGCAATGCTGGAGTTATCCAGTCGCACAGTTCTGATTCTGATTCACAATGATTATAATAAAGAAATACTCTGAAATGCAATTTTAAGATTTATATCTTTAAATATATGTGTTCTGTCATCAGAAAACTACCCCAAGAACATGTTAAAAACTCCCTCATCTCCAAAGAAAACTCAAAATTCTATTTTTTTTATTTCTGAAACTTTGTCCAAACAAATGACACAGGTATGATGATTTTGGCAAAAGATGGCATAAACATAATTAAAAGACCTTTGGCAACGCTTTTGAAAACAGCTGAGAAGATAATTTAAGTAGGTCTTTAATTATTTTTGTCAGTTGTAGTTTTAATACTCACTGTGATTTAATAGCAATATACATTTCTTTTTTTAAATTTCAAGATATTAACTTTGTTAGTGTAAAACATTTTCACATCAATATGTTTTTTAAATCTCGGAATCCAACGCATTACGACTAATACAGCAATTATCAACAAAAGGGAATTCTGTTTTCAAAAATAAGTCGGATTAGTCGACAGAAAATGAAATAATGTCATAAAATAAGCAGCAATACAACCACAACAACATTATTAGCCAACTAATTTAATGTCGTCTTAAAGGAAAGAGTTAAAATGTTTACGCTGGTCCTTGGTTTTCAGTTTAACATCATTTAAAGTAAGTTTCACTTCAGAATAGATTATTGTTGTTAGAAAAGTTGGATGTGTGCCTAAAATTGAATGCAGGATGTGACTTGTATATCTTAAAAGAGCATCTAGGATTAGGCAGCATTTTCTCAGGAAGGGTAACTTTAACCCTAATGACTTATTGTTACGAGAGCATTACTCACAGGGAGGCATGCTTATGGCCCAGAGGGATGAAGGTATTTAAAGTTCAGGCTAAAAGTACTCTGCGTGCGAGGAAGTAAGTCCAAAGAAAGTCTGTTTTCAGTTTAGCCTCAGGTCAAACACTGAGCATTTCAGAATCTTCCCTCTAAAAGCAGACACCAAACCATCATACACTTATTTTTTTATAGTTTTCTAGTGATTATCCACAACTGAAGAGACACTCACTGCATGTCAGACATTTTCTCCAGCAGCGTCTCAGCTACATACGCCTCCTTCATCTTCATCGGGACGCGGTCAGTGGGATAATGGTTCTCAACATCAATCAGCTCCTCTTCGTTTTGGGTCATCCCCATCATCCGCTTATGTCTGCAAAGAACAGAAAAAATGAAAGACTGCTGGATGGAAAGTTTGTCAGAGGAATACATTTTTTATGTATTTTTCATAAATATATTTATAGCTACATCTCTAAATACAGCGTAGATATTTAAAAGCAGATATGAAAAGGTGCTTTCACAGTGATTGAGATTCACGCAACAAATTCGTGTGCCTCACGCCTCTTTTGCCGTGTGGCGAAATCGCTGCTCGCCGCCTGTCAAAAATGTGTCCCTGACGCCGCAGTTGCATTTGAGAGGAGCTACCAGCTCTGTCTGTGGATATCTCACTTAGAATGAATAGAAGACAATGTAGAGGAATAAGGTTTATTTATTGTGAAGAGTTCACCAAAAACATCAGTAATCATGTCTCCATGTTTGAGTTATGATTATTGTTAAAAGATTTTCCCAGTACAAGTGCTGTGTCGGTATGACAGCCGCTTCCACTGTGTTTCTGCGTCTCTGTGGCTGAGCTTGAAGATTAACTGTTTCGCATTAATCCGAGGGGGTAAATACAATTAGGAGACCTTTTTCCTTTTTCTTAAATGTCTCAATGAGGCCCGAGCCAGCAGCATCCGAACCAGCAGCGTCTCTCTCTCTCTCTGCCGGAGCGAAAGCCAGAGTGTTTTCCGCCTAGGATGAGCTCTGCAAACCTGCGGCTCAAACGAGTAAAGGAAAAAGCTGAAAGTTCTGGACAAAAACGCTCACTTTGGAATGGTACTCTACCTGCTGATCGAGTTACTGAAAACGTCACGTGCCAAAGCTGAGTTCCTGATTGGCAGCGACCTGTCAAACTTCAGGTATTTACATTTTGGTTGTGCCGTCCAATCCGTGCCTCGCCGCTCAAATCGAGTTGCTGGCAGACTTTCACGCCATGGGGCTTCAATTCGCCTCAGAGCGCACCTGTACCATTGATTTGGTGTGAGCGTTTGGTGTGAATGCACCTTAAGGCTGCTGTTTGCTCCAAACTATTTCTACAGTTACATTAAAAACAGCCTCAGGTGATAATGTTCAAGACCCATTCCAATAAAAATCAAGTTATTAGTGTTTTTTTAACAAGTTTATGCAGCATGTTTTATAATGATGCAGCACATGTAAAAAAATAAATTAAGATTTAGACTGTTTTTCTGAAGAAAAAGAAGAACAAAACTAGGAATATGGATACAAGCAGCAGTTTCTGTTTAATCGTATCTAAACTTTAACAATTTCACAGCCAACAGCTGCTCTACTTTTTTCTTTTTTCCCACTGATGTTTCTTCATCTGGACTTTTAATGTAAATATGCTTCAAAGATTCACAAAGCTGAAATAATTTCACCTGAAACTCCCGATCGATCTGAATGTTTAGAAATCTCATTTGTGTTTCTCTGGATGGGGAAAAAGGTAGCACCAGTGAAAGACATAAAAAAAGCTAGTATTTTTCAGATAAATAAATGTTTTCATAGATTAAAGCACCTTTCCTGTAACACCAACATTGGGAGAGCATTTCGTAGCTCTGACACTATAAAAGCTCTGTGCTGTAATATAACCACGCTGTTGTCTGTGACAAAGTAGACATGTTTTCATTTTCAAGTGACAGGCAATGATTGTGTTCTCCAAGTGTCTGACAATAAGACAGAATGGCCTCAGAGCTGGTCTTCTTCAAGGGAAAGCCTACGCAGAAGTCTAGCCAGTGGAGACACAAACGTGGAGGAAAGACCAGAAATAAAATGAAAAAAAGCAAACCTGAGCAAATGTGATAGAAAATAGAAAAGCCTTAATATCAGTGAAGTTATGTCTAAAAATAAATTACTTTCAGAGTTTCCCACCTTTCTAAAAAATTCACAAAAGACAAATATAACAAAACTATTTTTAAAAGAGGTCCTTCTGTGAACTATTTCTAAAAATGACTACATCCTCAGACAACCCTACAAACAATAAAAAGAGATTCAGACTAATAAGAAGACGATGAACCTAAAATGAAATTCCCTTTTGATTTTTTTTCTATTCTAACTTCAAGTAAAGAAAAACACAAAAGAATCCCCATAATTTATTGTTTTGGAACAGGTCATGTGGGCTCATCATCGACCCTTTGAGCAGAGTGGCATTAAAAGGGACAATTATTTGATCCTGAATTGTGTATTCAGTTATTTTGGATTCAATTACTTAAAGTATAATCAATGCAGGTGGAAAAAGTCTCACCTGAAATCCTCCAGTTGCTTCTTCACTTCAGGAATCTGCAGGCTCTGAATCTCCTGAACATAACGCTTTTGAATGTCTTCAGAAATCAGATCTGCTCGGGTTCGATCTTAGAAAAGGAGAAGTTCATTTTAAGATCATTTTAAACAAAGTTGACTCCATGTGATTTTAGAACTAAAACTCAGCGACTTACCCAGTTCATTGGATATTGCGACTGGAATGGACACTCTTAGAACCTGCAAAAAAATTGAAAAACACAAAGAAGTAAAAAAAAAATAATAATAATAATTTTATATTTTGTTATATGTATATATGCTATAATATGCTTCACAGGAAAAATTACTGCAGTGCAATAGCTATACAACACCTCCAGGGGTCCATCTAACACTAGAAATGAAACACTGGGCTGTCCCTCGATGAATATCCCTTCAAAAAGTATTTTGTGGTTATAGAATGATGTCCACGTGTAAATAAGTATTGCTTTTGTAAAACAAAATTAGTGCATTTATAACAATTGAAAATGCAGAATAATTCAGTGCTTTGCAATTTTAAATTTTACTCATTTAAAGAAAACTTACAGCTATAATGTCAGCAAAACACTTTTACAGACCTGAAATGAACTTGAAATATTTTTCAGGTCTTCATTACAGTAAATACACAGTGTAGCAAAAAACATTTTTACATCAGCTAATGCTTCCTGAGAATGATTATAAGAACATTTTAATAATTTGCAAGCATAAATGATGTTGACTGAAAGCATCATATAGAAACTATGAAGTTTATATAGCTGTCTAATTTCAGATTCCCTGATCTTACTCGTTCTTGTATTCCACAGATATCCAGTGCTCTACTTACTGCACCCTTGTCCAGGAAGGTGTTGTAAAACTCCACAAACTGTTTCTTTATCTCTTTGGCATTGTCCTTAGCATTGTCCTTGGAATTATCTTTGGCATAGAGCTTCTTGAAGAGCTCAGCATGAAGGTAACACAGCTGAGAAGACAGCACATCAATGAGTCACAACCAAGGAAAACACAGTTTAGATCAACGTATCTCAGCTTTGCTTCCCGATGCTTCAGCAACAGTTTAGACACAAAAAAACGTCACAAACTAAACTGAAGGAGCAGCTACTGACTTGTAGGGGTGCACAATATGAGGAAAATGTGCAATAATAGTGATCGATACTGCAATGACAATATACCTTGCAGCACATGAACAACCATCATAACAGAAAAAAACACTACTGGTAATGCATTACTAATAGATACAGTTTGCAATCAAACCAATTTATGTTTTCGTGTTTTTACTGAACACAATCATGTGTCCAGTTTATGTATAAAACCTAGTATATTTCCAAACGCCTTCCCTTCTCACTTTATAGCACGTTCTGCATTTTCTATTGTTGTCCAAATCTATAATTCCATAATCAAGTGCACTAGAAATTTCCTAGAAGTCTTTGCAAAAATAAAATCCAGGGCACAAGATAGTCCTTCACTGTGTAGTAGTTAGGGAATAAGGTGGGAATTTGGACATAGCCCAAGTGATTCCAAAGTGTTCACATATTTTCTCCTGCAGCCATATTTAAAATAATTTCAAATTAAAACAATGTTTTTGAGTATTTCTTTACTCAAATAGTGGTGAATTTAAAGCTGACAAAAACTTTGGGTGAAAAAGTTCAGGTTTGTGATGCGGTAGCTACCATGGGCGAGCCAATCTCCCAACTCCGCCCCAATTCTGAATCCTCCACTTAAAGACCAATAGATCAATTATTATTTTTTTATTTATTTTTTTGACCAATAGATCAATTAAACGTCTTCATTTTCCTTGTCTGAGCAGCAAATCTGGCTGATGTTACGCAACCGGGAGAGAGTGTAAACAAAGGAATGCTGGGATATCAACGTAGGGTTACTTCCATGCCAACAAACCCGCCCTCAACCCAGAAACAAACTTTTCAATGAAGTCCTGCTGCACTGCAGAAAACTTGTCTTAAAAACAATGCAGACTTTTTAATTTTGGCTACAATAATACATGAAGTACCACTGGGAGATATTTTACAATAGATACAGATATAGTTGAAGTACGACTTTAAATTAATTATACTCCAAATAACCCACCTCTACATGGGAGGCAGGAATAAAAGACGATGTGAGGGGGTCCATTCGATTAGTCAAATAAATAACAGGCTTTATTTGGTTTGTTTAAACACTTCATCTGCTGAGATTGTATTAGCATAAACATTTAAAGTAACAATTTATCTCAGTTTACGTCTTTTGCGATAAGCGTATTGCACAGGTTGACGTTGCAATGACGATACATTTTTGATTTATAAAAACTTATATGAACATATGACACAACAACTGATGAACAAATATCTGTAAGTTAGATTACTGGGATGACTGAGAGTAGGTATCCAAAAGTACCAAGTGGCCCTTGATGTCTGCATGCTGAATACAGAGGGCAGGACAGGCATGCTTTATAAACTAGCACAGAGTCACAGTGGATATTGCAGGTGTCAACATGGTGAGGGAACAAGATTTTACTTTGGATTTCCACAACACTGCATTGATACTGCAGATAACTACAGACACAATAACCTGGTTAACAAAAGACTACTATCTCCAGGATGTGAGAGGCTCTTTAAATAAACCGTGAAATAATTAACTGGATGGTTAAGTTTGAACTTGTATGAAACTGGCACCTTAACACAAACAGAAAGTGGGAACAATGCACAGTGATCTCACCAGTGGAGCAGGATCAAACTGTAGAATGACATGCTGCATGAAGACCAGCAGGTGAGTTGGCCGTTCCTTCAAAAGCTCAATGCTGTTAAAGTGCTTACACTGATCCTCATTAGGCTACAAAAAAAAAGTGAAAAAAGATGGAGAATTAGAAATGGGGACCAAAAAAAGTGTTGAATATTCTCAATTTTCTCCACTTACATCATTGAGGTCATTCTCAAAATCTTCATCCTCGGCCCCGATTATACTCATGGCTGGGTCAGAGGAGTTCAAGTCACGCCCTGCAGAGAAGTGAAAAACCATTAGAATCCATAAGCATTATAGAGGTGGTTGAACTTCCCTTTTGAATAAAAACAAGTATTTGAAAATATAAGAACATTCAGAACTAACTAAATTTGCAAAAAGAAGAAAATAATAATCAAAAATCTATAATCCAGAAGATCCAAAACCAGTTAAACTTAATACTTTTCTTTGAGATAAAACAGCTATATCAGCATGCATTTAATAATAACAATAAACCTATTTTAAACCCCACATTTTTACAGCTACGAGGATTGAACACAAGGAAAAAAATGGGGCGAGTGATTTATTTTAGACAAACTTTGCCCCACAGAGCTCGGCTCTGGATGTGATTACTTAAACGCTCAATGTCTAAAAATGGAACTGAGCTAATCTTAAGTAAAAGTTCAAGCAACTCCCTACTTTTGAAATCTATAAATGGGGTAAAAAAAAAGACATCAGAGCATGAGACTAGTTTACCTCCACCCTTTACAGCCCACACCCCTTCCTCTGGTCCTAAGCACACAAACAACACATGGACCTTGTATTCAGTCCAGTGCAGGCAGCAAACCATCAGCCGCCACCAGAGAACAGCCAACACAAACACATTCACACACTTCAAAGCAAACCTGGAGGACCAGTATAGTGGTCATTGTGTAAGGGTCAATAAATCTGTTTAAATATACAAAAAGGCTTCTTTATTATTACAAATACTTTGTTACAAATGTAACGGGAGTTTTTAAAGTAAAATTTGTTTCAAGTTTAACAATATTTTTGCTTGTAAGTGGATTATATGTACATTTTTCTACAAAATGAATGATGTTTGCCATTCGAGCTGGTTTAACTCCCGAATAAAAGCATCATTTTACTGGAAATCCTACAGCAGTCCAACTAAATCTAATTGAATTTAGATGAATTTTTTTTTATTTTTTATTGGAAGATCAGTAGCAAATAAATGTCAGTTTAGAGTAACAAACAATGGTCTTCTAAAAAACAGCAGCTTTAATAAAATGCTACTTCTGTCATAGTTACGTTTTTAAATATTGCACTACGTGCTTGTTGTTAAATGACAGAGGAATATGTCATCATAAAATAGAGATTGCTGGGAAATCTCTGTCAGGACGTTTCCAAAATTCCGAAAAGCAAATGTTTTCACTGACAGGACATTCTGGATTCTTCACTGCATGTTAACTACGGCTGCCACAAACGATTATTTTGAAAGTCGACTAATCAGCGATTTACGATTAGTGGACTAATCAGATCTTCATTAAACTGGATGTAAAACAAATTTTAACCATCATTAAATTTGAACTAAATAAAAATAAAACAATTAAGACAATGGTTTAGTAAACTTATAGTTAATTGTGCAGCCGCTGTCCTTCATTCGTTTTTGGCATTAAAACGAGATTAAATCAAATGAGGTCGGCATCTGAAACAAAGGAACAAATTTCACTACTACGGAAACTACTAGTTTTGGTCTTACTGAGTCAAATATAACAAAAGAGCATTTTTAGCGCTCACAGCATTATTAAACTTTACTACACTCTGACTCTGTATAATAGAGTAGGACAAAGTAAGGACTTGTCAACTATTAAATTAGTCGTTAACTATTTTAATAGTTGGCGACAGCCCTGTGTCATACGTTTATATGCGTTTGTTGAAAATCAATACTAAACATGTAAAAACCAGGCTAAAGTTCACAAAGGAGATATTAGATTCCAGGTTAAATAAGAATTAAGGGACCAGAATTCTGCGCCTGAGCTTCCTGCTATGAAAACTTACATTCCCTTTACTCATGCTTTTGTTTTGTTTATGAAAACTTTCCTGTGGTCTATGGAGCAAAGAATAGGGTACAAATAGGGGATACATGATGTATCACTGCCAGTATCATCAACGGATATTTGCATAATTTGAGATAATATCTATCGGTCAGACATGAAAAAAATCCACAGATACTGTTCTATTTTCAGATGCCCTTTTTTTTATAAATGCATACTTAATCCTAATAGATCACTGCCAATGATGGGAAGCTTATGTTTTACCCTTTGCCTAATAATCAATAAATGGTTTGAACGTTTTCAGATACATTTTAAAAGTTTTACAGTGATACTTGTTCCTTTGTTGTATGTTAAAAAGGTCAAGTACAATGTGATTCTACAGTAAAAGAGTAGTTGTCCATTTCTAAGAAAAAACAAAAAACAAAAATGAAATCTAAACTTTGTGTTTGTGTAGGCACTTAAATACCAGTTTCGGCAAACATCGGCCATGACTGCAGGAGAAATATCGGTTATCGGTATGAGCCGGAAAAATGATATTAGTCGATCAAAGTTCCAAATGTTTCCTCAAAGTTAAATTAACTTACAGGAGCATAAATCACTGCTACAACTTCAAACACTGCTGACATAAGACTTTTATGTTGCATAAAAGCATTACGCTACGTAATGCTTTACATAATGCTTTATAATGCTTTTATGTTAGCAACAACCAGGCTGCTTGACTGACTAAGGAACTTTCAACACTACGTGATTAACCATTTTAGAATCTTGAGTTTATAATTTTTTGCCCTAACATGCACCTGACACAAGGAAAACAAAATTAAACAGTAGATCCATCCAAGTGTTTGTCCAGCATTTATATGACAAGCTCATTAAATACAAAGATTGAAAAATAAAATTGTGCAGACTTCAACATAATGACTTTGTTACGGTGCCAATTTGTTTGTTGAATTAAAGTGTGGGGATGTGAGAACTAGATGGAGGTCAAGGTAAGGTTTGTTTATGGAAAGAGCGACATGGTGCTGGTGGGATGGCAGATACAGTGAAACTGGAAGACGGAGACACATAGAGAGAGAATGTGTTCATTCATGGCCGTTTTCAGTGGGCTGATAGTTTGAAGGAAAAAAAACTGCCAATGCTGAAGCAGCATGCGTGGGAGGAGGTTAGCTAAACAGTGACTGTGAGGGCCATGGGTGCACATCTGCAGCTATATACAAACATAGCCCCACACACACACGACAAATCTTTTTCTCACACACTAACAGTCACCAACACGTTACCAAAATGTGAGAAAGCTTGTTTCATCCGTGTAAAAACAACAGATACCAAACCCAACAAATCCTGCAGGGATCCAGCCATGGCATGGTCTGATGGATTAATTAAAGACCCTTTTTTGCAGCTCATGAGAGAAATATATATATTGGAGCTGTGAATATTGATGCGTTAACCTTACAACTTACAAAGTTAGAATTTAGAATATAAAAATAATGGAAAGATTATGCTGTTGAAGATCAGCTCAAACAGTGAGTGCCTGCGAGGGATTGTAGTTTTACAATAACAATATTCGTACCATTTTTATTTTGCAAGAATTTGAGGGTTCAATCTAATTGAACTGAATAAATGCTAAACCTGCTTGTTTTTTAAAATATATATGAGTGTTTACTTGTATTTGTCTAAAATTCACGTGTAAAAAAAGTCATTTAACACCCCATTTCAACAATCTCTAACTCAAAGATACATCATTAATCTCAGAAAAGAAATTCAGATGTTTCCTCGCCAATTCAGATGTTTCCTCACCGATCATCAGTCCATAAAAGTGAACTGTTTATTCCAAGCTCACTATAAAATGCAACTACTGCAGAAAGTTCATTTTATTTTATTTACCTTTATTTAACCAGGGAAGTCCTGTTAAGATTTAAAATGTATTTTTCAAAGGAGTCCTGGGATAAAATAATCATTATCTAAACCAGTCAGTGAAATTTGATAAAGCTTCTGACTGAAAATACTTGTTTCTTAAGTTCATTGGTCAAAAAGGTCATATTGGAAATTCATTATGTGGATTGGGGTGTATTCAGACTGGAAAAGTCCATTGGTCCAGACCGAGTCTGTTTAATTTGATCGGGATCGAGCTGGTGTGACGTCATCCTAAAAGCTACCTTGTAGTTCTTTAACAGAATTCTCTTAAACAAAAAAAAAAACGCAATGAAACCACATAAATGAGAGACAGCAACTCATTGAAATGTGGTTGAATAAATGCAGGCTCATTAAAACAAATATTAATGTAATACACATTGCTTCTCACTGTTTTCTGACAATCAATATGTCTTAAATACTTATTACCCTTTCACAGCCGTAATCTTGCCAGTAACCACCTTACAGCATCGTCCGGTGAACCAAAGAAGCAATTCAACAGTGTTAATCCTGACGTTGATCCAGATTTTTAAAAAATTAATCAGTGATTTATAAAGTTTAAATAAGGATTCCAAAGAGCAGGAGTTCCATAATTTCTGTGTCTAGTTGCTTTGCCACACCCTTGTAATTCCTGGCCAATGAGTGAAGAGATCTTTAGTAACGAGGTTTTGTTTATAAGCTTCGGTCCGGAACAGGAATGTCTTCTTGACGGGAAGGTTCAGAACTCGATCAGGAACAAATTAAGCAGACTTGGTCTGGAGTGAACTGTAAAGGTCCACTGATGTGTTTATGATATAGATTGTCGGTAAAACAGTGTGAGAAGCATTGAGTATCACGCTGAAAGTTGTTAATGAGCCTGCATTCATCCAACCACATTTTTATGAGTTGCTGTTGCACTGTTGCTACACGTTTGTCAACAGCTATCTGTTTACATTATGTAATGATCAGCTACGGCGGACATTTTGGTTCAGTGGTTTGAACAACTGAACAAAAACTAAACCAAAACTGAACCAATATTTTTTTGCAAAATCAGCTCCTAAAATGGAAAACCTTTAGATTTGAGCTGAATTTCTTCAGCTCAGTTTTTTCTCAATTGTGTAATGGGAGGCATCTGAGGGTGTTGTTGTCCCGAAAGTAAGGAGGGTATTAAAGGATGCTGATGTGTGGTTGTCATAGTGCTAGTTTCTCGTTATGGAACCATTTAGCTCATGGAGCTGCGTTAGCTGCTCAAGTCTTGACAGTTTGGCAAGACTGTTCTGATCCTTACCCGTGGTCATTGTTTTAACTAGTGGTTGATGTTATTTGTTTTATGACAGGATCGAGGCTGAGATAGATCCTGTTTGACCAGGAATTTATAGTTTATTAGTATATAAACCATTAATACGTTTTTACGCTTTTCTTTAGAACAGTAAAAGTATTTTGACAAGAAACGCATTTGCCCTGCTGTCCAGTTTGTTAAGTTTATGTTTTTTATGTTTGTCTGCTCCCACTGGGCACTCAGCGTGGTTAATTAATCAGGAGCAGACAATTTCTCTTCTATTTTGTGTTTTTTTTTTATTAGTCACTTCCCTCAGTTCATTCTCCTGAATGTTGTTTTGGACTTTGGTCTGTATCCGGCCTAAAGTGTGCTGTAAATAAGCCATTGTGTATGTTTGAGTTTTTATTCCTGTGCATAATTTGTATTTTTTTCTGCACATTTGGTGTAAATGATATGGTACAATCTCAGGCCATCACACTACGAATGATGGAGAAAGAGCCTGGGCAGATATTTGTGTATGTCCTAATAAAACTTTGAAACCTGCTTTACTGTTCACAGTTATCTTTGCTCTCAGTCCAACAATTAGAAATAAATCATGTAAATGAAAAAAAAAAAAAAAAAAAAAATCAGAAAAATATCAAGTTTGAATTTTGAACTAAATTTCATAATTAATATTAAAGCAAACAATATTTCAAATAAAAAAACAGTAATTTTGTAATAATTGTTCTCATTAACCCTATAGGTTTTCAGCTTTCAAATCTTTTAGTGATTTTAATTTATTCAAATGATTCATTTAAGAGACCCTGAGTTGCAGCTTTGCAAGTGGTGACACAGTAAGTATTACATTTTGTTTAGTTTAAGGGTTGAGCCTTGATTAAAATGGAAATGCAGAACAAGCCTTGTTGACCTTGACTGTTGCTTCCTTGCTGCATGTTGCAACATTTCAGTTTTCTTATAGAGACACTAATGCATTTATTCATCCTTTAAAGTTGTTTAGGCCTGTGTAGGGTCACAGGCCAGGACCTGCCCAGCTATTGTTGGGTAAAGGCGGAGTACACCGGGGACAGTTTCACAAGAGATGCAGTTGGTAATGTCTTGCTTGATTACAAAGTAACTATTATGTATTACTTCTCTAAGAGACAAGTTGGTGAAGGCAATAGGGGGGACCCAATTGAAGTTCTTCAGGAAGAAGTAAAGGTTGGTTCCCATTTAGATTTGAGGAGCAGGCGGAATTGCAGCAGGACTGGTGGCAGAGTGAGAGCCAAGTGGTGAACTTCAGCATATGGCACAGTTCTAGGAACAGATGGAGACTGTCTAAGTTGGAACACCAAGCAGCTCTTTTTTCTCCTTTCCTCCACTAAATGAGAGCTGGTATAAGCCCCACATTGTGAGCACATTTCCTAGTTCATGGAGCCATGGTGGAGGAAAGGCCAAAGAATTTCAACAAAGTCTCAGAAGTGTTGAGATAATCTGTAGTACTCCTGAGAGTCAGCAGTTGCCCCCTACTACTCCCTCCCATCACATTCCAGTCCTTGCTAAGTGTCAGGTGGTATCAATCTAACCATAGCCATCAAGCGTGCGTGTCTTTTGTGTGCAAAAGTTAAGACTGTGCATGTATGTCCGAGAGCACCCTGTTCGAGGGCTAGTGACAACTGGCCTTTGGATTCCATTACACAGCTGACCAGGCAAATGTCCTACACTGTACTCAAGCAAACATGTGTTAGACATCTGCTGGAAATGCGAACAAAGAAAAAAAAGGTTTGCATTCAATAAATAAGCCAGATTAATAGCAGCATAAATCAACTGATGAAGCTTCTTGGATGAGTAGTGAAACCTTTAAAGACATGAAGACAATAAGTCCCAATACCATGACTCCACTTCAAATCATCACCTGGATGAATGAGAATCTTCGTCGATATTTGATTTACACAAATTCTCACAGGCCTAACAGGTCTAAGGTGATGAGAGTCATTTCAGGTAGGTTTGGTTTGTCCTTGATGCATGACCTTCGTCACACTATGGGAATGAAAGGCTATAAACGGTGTTCTTACATTTGCAGAGCATCAAATAACATTTTGAAGAAACAAAAAAACAGAACTGCCCAAGGCATACACTGCTACTTCATGTATTATCAGTAGCAACAGAAAGCTTTAGTTACCACACCCAGCGACAATCAGACATGATTGTGTATGGTATTATAATCCTCTACTATCTGGCAGGACTTAAAGCCTGGGAAAACAGTTTTTAGCCTTATTTCACTTGCTTTAACCTTTTATAACCAAATTTCTTTAGTGATCCATGGGGAGTGTGGAAATAATACGCCAACATATCGTATTATGTTGTTCCTGTAACAACAGCAATAACATATCTTGTTGTGAGCAACAAGATACCATGATTGTGCACAGCTATTAAATGAATGCAGCACTGCATCATAGTTTACCAAAGACGTACAACATTTTGTTTGGCCAAGTATCGGTAATAATTTCCAGAAACAATTTGATTCGATTCACAAGAGCCTAGATCGATTCGATTTCAATTATTTTTCATTCTTTTGATCCTCTCAAATTCAGTTTGACTCAATTCAATTTTGCGTTTACACCTTTATGCACATTTGTTTAGAAATACATTAATAATCTACTGTGTTTTTAATATATTTATTTTAATCTGATAAAGTTCACATACTTTAAAATGTATTAGTGAAATAATGTGATTGTTAAGAGCATAGAGTGTTACATGGTTTCTCAAAAGGAGTTCAAACAAAAATATTCAGATCATTAACATTATAAACATTGTCCTGCTTCTCCTGGGTGTTTCAGTTTGGCCACTAGGTGGCAGTACACTTTTGTCAAGAAGAATTACCAAAAAATGAGCAAAAAAACTGTGTTTTAGGCCACAAATGGTTACTTTAAAAAAAGTATTGCTTTAAAAGAGTTTGGAAAGTTCATGTCTGTGAGTATATTAAGATGTTCATTTAGTCAGCAATGTCTGTTTACATCAAGCGAGCGTTAGCATTAGCCGTCCTATGGGAAATTCCATTTAACGTTAGCATCAATCTAGCGGACTTTAGCTTTATGTGCTAAATCGATCTAAGTTTTTATGAATTGATAATTGATCTTTTAAGCTTAAATCAATTCAAATTGATTAATCGATTTTATTAACCCAGCCCTAACATTTTGAAACATTTTTAAATGCTGTTTACAACAATAATCTGTTCAATGTCAGTAAGCACAATCAATATTTACTAGGGCTGTCAGATTTGTAGCATTAAAAACGCGTTAATCTGACACGTGCTTGACGCCAACAATTTTTTTGACGCATTAATCGATTTTCTCATACGTGCCTTTCCATACCACGCGCGCGGGTGTTCCGCCCCGTAACTCACCGGCTGCTCTCACTAGAACACAGGCGTGTCTCCAACCACCGAGCTGCAAGCTAAAACCAGCCGGCGCTAGGACCTGGAGAGCTCCTGCTGCACACTAACCGGTTCGCGTCCAGTACCACGTCAGGTGGTACCGGCTCGCGTCCGGCGCCGCGTCCCGAGAGCTGCGGACCCCCGACGTTCCAAACAGCAAGCACACCGGGGGACGTTTTAAATGTTCTGGAGGTTTAAGCGTGATCCCGCCCCAGCATAGCGGTCTGTCTGCCGGCATATTCATGGCGTGAGCTCCGCTGGACACGTCGCGTCGTCGAGCTGCAGCCAGAGAACGCGGCGGCAGTAACAGACTGTCAAACTATCCACAGTGTATCCCGCTTTTCTCAGTCTTTAAGGTTTTAAAAAACAAAAGTTAATTGGAAATGATAAATCTCTATTTCATTTATTACTGCAATTCAGCAGAGGAGGAAAACATTTGGTCCTGACAAAAAATGAACATGAAAGTGTTATGGAAATTTTATTTTGATGTTTTTTATTTTATTTTACAGAACGTTGATTGAAGTTTTGAATTTAAAATGCCCTTCACTTGCACTTGGGCTTTTGTTAGGTATTTTATGTTACAGCCTTTTATTGTTAAAAGAGTTTATATCAATACAATGTTACAAAATAAAGTATTTCTGATGAAAACTATTAATTTAGCCATTCTTGTTTTCATAATTAATGTAGAACTGCTAAATTCCACGAAGCACACATTTTTTTCCTTAAAAAAAGGCCATATTTTAATATGCGATTAATTGCGAGTTAACTCAGGACAAAATGCGATTAATCGGGATTAAAAAATTTAATCGCCTGACAGCTCTAATATTTACACATAAGGAGCACCAAATTATTTCGCACACTGTTGATTTTTGAAAAATGATTTTAAGTGGATCTTGTGGTTGAAAAATATGGCTAGTTATGTTTATATATTTTTTTATTCTTTACTTTAATACTTTTGTAGGATTATTAAATTCTGGGGTTTGTGTTTTTGAAGATAGCACTACTAGAGGAAAGAGGTCACAGTGTTTTCTTCCTGTTAGTCAGTTCTAGGTCGCTCATAAAGACTCTTTAATATAATCTGCTGGTTTTCCGATCTTTGGTAAGCTGATGTTCCTCATACCCTCTGGCTTATAGAATGCTTTGTGCGTTTGACATTACAAAACTAGTCTCTGACAGTTTGCGTACAAACCTGTTTTTCAGCTCAAGGGATACCAGGACATATCCCAGGGGAATGCCAGTAATTGTTGTTACTGACAATAGTGATATCGTTTATTGTATGGGGAAATTTGATTAAAATGTGTCCTGCGAGCAACACAAACTGTGGCAAAAAAGTTTACAAGAACTCACATGTGAAGTTACTCTGCTGTTAATATTTAGTAAGCAAAATAAAAAATAAATAAAACCATACAAATTCACTTATTTATGAACACTCAAACAGCACCTTTAATTAAATGGTATTTCTAGACATTTAATGTGTTTAAATGAGTAAAGATCAGTGTTTTTTCTTTTCAATCCCAACAGTCTATGTTCTGTCCTCTACAAGTACAGAAGGTTATGAGGGCAACGTCCAAAAATAGTCTA
Organism: Oryzias melastigma; assembly: GCF_002922805.2. Classification (NCBI taxonomy): domain Eukaryota; kingdom Metazoa; phylum Chordata; class Actinopteri; order Beloniformes; family Adrianichthyidae; genus Oryzias; species Oryzias melastigma. Next base: position 4,706,886 of record NC_050527.1, read on the forward strand.
ACAACTAACTGCTGCAGCTTGCCGTGTACTTCTTTTTATCTGGGTCTGTCATCAGACCAAAGTCTCGTTAACAGTAACTGGGGTTCCAAGCAGCACCACTGCTCCACCAGCTTCCCTCTGAAGTGCTCCAACACAGACAAGAAATTAAAAATAAATAAATAAAGGCCATTGGGGGCACTGGCAAGTAAGGAGGTGTATAGACAGGAAGTGGGTGTAATTTCCTCAGGAAGCTATCAGAGCCATTTCCTGTTTGACTTATCAGATGAGAAAAGAGCAAGAAAACGCAAGACAGTGAAAAAAATCAACAACAAAAAAACATGAAAGACACTGAACACTCAAGTGCCTTTTCAGAAACATGACAGTTGATACCAGACCAAACAAAACACCTGTGCCACTTGAGTTAGGGTTTCATGGGAACCAGAACAGGAAGTAAGCACAGTCTGACATAAGTGACAAACTAATCCGGAAGATCCTGTGCAAGAGAGGAAAAAGGTCAAAACTTCAAAGCATTATGTGCTTGAATTGTTAAAACAAAGAACCCTACACAGTATTTTGTGTATGCATTCACATACAAGAGCAATCTGAACTTTTTGTTTGTACATAATTAAACAAAAATAATGTATACGTGCATAACTATGTAATTTTGTATTTTGTCCTTGATAAAAAAAAGGCAAACATCTAGGATGAATGTCTTATTTTACTAAAAGCTGGCATTCAAAAGCAGTTAATGCCAAGATGTGCAGAATGTGCCCACAGAGGAAATTCAAAACCAAAGTTTCACCTCCTCCCAGTCTAAAAATCTTCAGCCTTGTCACCATCTATGCATTCAGTTTTCTCCACCTGAAACCCTGAAGCTTAAGACAACTCCAACTAAACTGTAGTAAAGCCAGTTGGATAGCAACCATTTTCCTGTCTGCTTGACAAAACTGATGGGAATCTGATTCTTGAAACTTGCTTAAAAAAAGTAGAAAAGGTTGTTTTCTCTACACATGTGACACATTACAGTTTTGATCCTTATTTGAAAGAAAAGAAAAGTTTCCAAAGTTGATGCTTGTATCATAGCTGTCAGTACATCAACAGAATAAATAAGAAGATAACTTTTTGTTCTCCTCTTTTATTTTTGTATTATTTCAATTACCAGTTGGGACTTTCCCTCTAAACACTCAGTTTTTAAAAGTACAAAAAACAAAGCCTAACATTGTTGGCTATGTTTGTGTATTTCTACTATTAACAAGCATTTAAGCACCATTAGCATTAATGTTCTTTGAAATAGGATTATTTTGAACGTTCTGCAAACGGATTCAACAAGTTTTGTAAACTAGTATGACTACTAATGTTGGTAAACCTGCTTGAGGCAATTAAAAAAAGAAAACAAGAAAATGAAAGAAAGAGCACCAATGTGAAGTGGGGGAGGAGAACAAGGGAAGAGACTGCTGAGAGCAGATTCAAACAAGGAACAGAGTGTAACAGGAAATAAGCAACCAGGCAGCACTAGTGGAAAGAATGGCTTAAAAAAAAAAAAAAAAAGGGCAGCTGATACCTCAGTGTTAGCTTAAGAAACTCATGGAAATCTATCCAGCACTTCTGTATATCTAAAACTGTGACTGCATCTGGACCCGCATCTCAGCACTTGAAAGTCACCAATCTGCTTCCAAAAGTCAGCAAGCCATAACTGAGCGCACACGCAAGATTCATTCACCCTTGACCTTGCAGCTTTAGCTATAAATGGCAGAGCTGACATGTCACATTTTGTTGTGTAAACAGACTCAAAGGCGTCTCTAACTATTGAGAATATGTGAATAATTTATGTCTTTACACATGCAGACTGCAGTCCAACCACAAAACAGTGTGTGCGCTAAAATCTGAACTGCTAAATGCAAACCTAATGCATAATTGATGTTCTATAAATCACTGGGCATTTACTGGAGTATTGCTGTTCAAGATGTGATGTCTGTAACCTGGAATAATAAGAAAGATTCCCTCCAAAGAGAATTTGTCATAGCAAACCAGTAAGTTGGAAAAAGAACATCAATTCTTACATCGTGCTTTTCTTTCAAATAGATTAAGCTCTCCGACGATAAAAGCATCACAAATGGTTGACAAGCAGTGACTTGATTAACATTGAGATTGAACGTAACAAAGCCAAACATAACTAAACTGGCAGGTTACTAGTGTGTATTTCTGTGGGTGTAGTCCGAAAATCTTGCCTCCGTTGTGACAGTAAGCAAGCAAGACAGGAACAACTGCACAGTGCGATTTGAACTTAGTGCTGAACAGCTGAGTGCATGTTTAAAGGAAGTCGCATCTTTGTGGGTATGTGGGTGTGCGTGTGAATGAGGGAGGGGGTTTTCTGCTGCACGGAAGGTGCAAGAACACAAGGATTTGCCTTGCTACATCTATTTTCTTTAAGGTTTTCCCATTGACAGGTTATGTCTATTAAAATGTCTCGCTTTCATCTCCTTTAATACCTTCATATCCTACACCTCTTCCTTAAAATAAAGCAGGCCGTTGTACCTTTGCTCAAAGACAGCCTCTGCATTCATAGCCAGCAGACAAGAGCCATTTATGTAATTTAACAACCATTACGTAGTGGCTAAAATAAGATTATGGCTAACAGCGCCAGGAAAGAACAAGGCAGGTTTTCTTCATCGCTTCACAGGATTCTGCCTTACTTGTACTTTATTTGCGCTACAAAAGGAAGCATACTTTTGCAACACTGCTTTTTTACTGTAATGACCTTATCTTGGTTTTCCTTGGATAGAGCTGCAGTAGGGAATCAATTACCCTGTGTTTATGTTGTTTCGGTGGACATTTTTAATGATGTTGAACAGACGGATGCAGCAAAATCTCAAAGCAAGACTTCCCAGAGAAGCTTACATCTCATTAAAAAATACAATGTCCTTCTATATTCACAAATGCTAATCAAAACTTCACTACTTTTACTAGTTTTCAGGGCAAAAGAAAACTAATCTTCTAGAAATGTTCCCCCAAAACCTCCCCCTCTAACCCCTTGTAGAGCCCACTGGCCTCATGGAAACAGTTGATAGGACGAGGCTAATCGACTGGCATAGATCGCCAATTCAGAGTGAACCTGCAGTTTGACCTAAATGCTTCCATGTGTGAGGGGAGGAGTAATTTCAGTGACCTAACAAAGAAATCTCTGATGAACATTTTTCAGAGAAAAAAAAACTCCATAGTCTCTTTTCAAGTCTATTCATTTGTATAAAAAAAGAAAGCTAAACTACAACTGCAAATTAAAGATTCCTAAAATTCCCATTTTGAAGGCATTTGAGGTGAATGTGGCCAAGAATGTCCGTCTTTGCACAAAGAAGCACCTTAGTTTACGGTGCTGCAAACTTCATGCCAGTGGTGCACAACACCAGAGACACAACATTCCTTTCCAGCTCCCATAGCAATCCAGGACTAGATCCGATCTGTATTTACTGTAATCACATTTATCTCATTTAAATCTCTGTCATAAGTGTTGCTTCATGATGACAATTATAAGTGATATCAAAACAAGGCTAGCTAGATATTCAAAATTTCATATTAAGAGGATTCTGCAAATGTGCCACAATGACAGACCACATCTGTTTAAAAAATGCTAATCAATTCAAGATTTGGGCACATTCACGACAGAAGGGACTGAAAATGGAAAATTTTCACCATCGATTGAAAGTTCCACTGTCTGCCAGAATTGTATTTGTCCTTGGCTATCTTAATACAGGGATGGGGACAACAGGAGTCTCAATATCTGATGTAGGACTTGCACAGTGTATACCAGGCTTTAGGCAAACAAGCTCTCTGGACCAAAACAAAGTGGCCTAATTAAATAAACGCTGAAGCTTATTTAGACATCAGCTTTGAAAAACTACAAACTTTCACTACTTTGTGCCTCATGAACCAAACAATGAAGCCATTAAGTAATTAATCAGCTACTAAAATAATAGTTCTACCGTTGTAATCACTTATCAGTGGTCTATTTTAAGGCTTTACTTGTTAACAGACAATGCCTAAAAAACAGGCTCCACCTAACCAGCAGAAAGGCCCAATTTTCCATTGTGTTACATTACATACATGTCTGTGTACTCTACTCAGAGGAGTATTCAGGAGAATGTAGATCAGTCAAACATTTTTTAGTGGAACAGAGACATAAACTCTTATATAGAAGTCAGACATGTTTTCCTCTCCAAAACATTTTACTGAAAGAATGCATAGGATTTGACGAATACAAAAAGACGTCACTTGGAAAAATTACACACAAACAGATGTTAAAGAAACGGTTGGTGGCGCAGTTTATTCCACAAAGATAAAAAAACAAAAATATTTTTGACACTTTTTGAGAGTATCATGTTTAGTAGGGGTGTGCCAAAATATCGATATTGCGATATATCGCAATATTTAGTCCTGCGATTGATTCTCGGTGGGTTCTCACCAAGTATCGATCTTTTATTTTCATTTGAAGAGGCTGTAAAATGTTATTATCGTCATCCTTTGGTGAGACGTTCCTTTGGAGGTAGATAGGGGGCGCACATTGCAAGACTGGCTGTCGTGAGCACCAATGTGTCTGCCAGCTGCTTCAATTATTTAATTGTTATTCTGTTGTTTACAACAATTTTGCACTAACATTTTACAGATAATTCAAATTCAATCAGCATCAATGCTTGTCAAAGACATAGTATTACTGATTTCAACATAAGTGTGTATTATTTGATGCACAAAATAAGACACAAGTTGTTAACTGTGATTGTGTTCAAGCTAAAAAAATAAATGGGGATATATTTTCCTAAAAAAAAAATGTTTTTCTATATAATGTCCGTTATTAGAGATGATTTTTACCAATTATTTCAGTATCACAATATCGATATCATTAACCATGCATTGCATATTGCATCGTAAGGTACCCAGTGATTTCCAGGCTTAATGCTTAGCTAAGATTCTTTTAGACTATGGTCTCATACATTTTGATATACGAGACCAATTTTTTTCTAAGGATGTACTCAGACTGAGAAAATGATTTGTTTCCATTACATATTTGCGCAAAACTTTAGCGAAATTCTAGGAATTTCGAAAAAACACAGTTTCGAAATGACACAATTTCCAATTAAATCATAATTTTGCGATAAAGCTCAAACCAACTCACGCTATAAGTCATTAAAAACACAGCGATGAATGACAACGAGTATTTTTTTTATTTGATTCACTAAAAAGGAGCATTTTGGTGACGTCACAGCTCTGTCTGGGGTGCGCGTGCAGCGCAGCTTGACTCAGAAAAGTGAGAAGCCTATTCAGCGGTTAAAAGAAAAAGCAGTCTAACAGGAAAGCATCTGGACCTTTTTTTTCTGTTTGAAAACACAACAACATCCATGAGAATTCAGGCTCCAATCTGCAAAAGTGCGGCTGCAGATGAAACGATGAGGAAAAGAGGAGGAGGAGCTGTGCGATTCCGTATGACCCACAATTTCTAAAGAGCTGTGACGCTGTGGGACCTCTCAATGCGCCTACTGTGGAGCGCTCAGAGCAGACTCTTCAGGCCGAGACGCGCATTTATTTCGAAAAAAGTGTTTCATTTACAGTTTTGCGAAAAATGTCTTTTTCGATACATCCCAAATACAAGCTCCTCTAAGCGCGAACACTTTTTTTTTTTCCATCAGGAGAATTTATTATCAAAATTCCAATTTGCGAAAATTCAGAGTTGATGGAAACGCGACTAATGTAAGGCTTGGTTCATCTAAACCCCATAAGATAGCACAAGGGTTAAGCAGACCAAATGTGTCCAGTCTGAATACATCCTGAAAGTCATTGGTCAAGGCCGCCTGGGCACCTTTTGAAGTCCCACAGTGGCAGTCCAGTGACAGGCAGGGATGACGCCATTATAAAATCCGGCGACAGCTGGGCAGCCACAGGCCAGCAGCAGCTGGCAGAAGTTCTGATTGGGCCGTGTATAAATTCCTCCACATGGCGGGCTATCCATATCAAGTGCCACCGGCTGCCTGCTGCCCGGTAGGCCCAAGTTGTATAAAAATTGGGGCATTCTGCTAACTTTCTAAATCCTGACCACGCCAATGATTTTCAAAAAACAAACCAGGCGGCGGCATGAGATCTTGAAGATTCCGCCGATGCCTTACCATCCTGCAGTGGTAGTTGTATTTATGATCAGAGGAATAATCAAGTTACATACAATACAGTAGCCCTTCAAGGCTTCAATACCAAAATAAGGCCTATTTTCCATACTCGCCACAGTGAAACCCTCTTCACCCAACTGAATAACGCACCTTTTCCCATCCTTCCCTCCCCAAGAGTAAATATCATCCGATGGAGTCAACAGCTTTTTTTCCCTTCAGTTCCTGAATGAGCCCTCTTTCTCTTTTTCCTTTCCCACTGACACGCTCTGCCTCACCTCAGCTTGCCAGCATCCAGTCTGACTATAACTTGGAAAATCCAGATAAATGAATGCAACTGTTTCCATTTTCTCGCTTTTTCCAGAGTTAGTGAAAAAGGCAACTCTGCAGAAGTTCTGGATTGTACTTCACGATCAACATCAAGTGTGCGATATGCATATTTGTGTATTTAAAAGTTCAAACACATAGTTTGGTTGCATGTGTGGCAGCCAAGCAGTGAGATTCAACTGATCTGACAGCTGAGTCAGAAAGACAGCAGAGGGATGACAGATGAGATGACAGGTAGATTAATACACTGAACTCTTTGTTTATGCTCTTCTAGACAGAAATATAAATGCAGTTTAAAGATTGAGATGACTTGACAGCTAAAAAGTGCCACTAAATAAACTGTAAGAAAAACAATGAAATTAAGCAATAACATTTGTGGTTCATTTAATTTAGTTTATGATCCAATATTTCAATATATTATAAAAAAACATGAATATTTTTATTAACTTTCTGACATAGAGACAACATTTCTGGTTGTAAATAGAGCTGTGTATGAACTTAGATTATTTTTTTAAGATTTCATTGAAGTTCACCGATCAAGTATTGAAATAAACTTTTTTTTTATTCCCAAATGTTAATACTCAAGGGTACCATTTGCCATTGTTAATGGGCTAGTAAATTGAGCATCCTTGATTCAGCTGATTTTCAGCTGCAACAAGCTTTACAAACACCAGATAAGTTAATACTGTTAGAAAGGTATTTAAAAGGTGTGCATTTATATATTGTGTTAATATTTCATTTCTTCCATCCTTCTTTCTCTGTATGTTAAAGAGAAAAGTTGTGAAAATAAATAAAAACAAGTCAAAAATAATGTTATTTTGTTAAAAAGATTGACTAAAATTGCTACTGAAAAAGGCACCATAGAGGAACCAAAATTTGATTGAGGGTATCTTGTGAAAAAAAAAAATAATTATAGCCAATAAACTTTTGTACCATTACTATTGTTTCAAACTGAAAAATATAACCAAAGATTAATTCACTAATGATAAACTCAATTACAAATTGATGAACTCTAACAATAAAAAATGATTTTGCCCAAAAGGAAATTGCTTTAAAGGAAAATTGATCCACAGGTTTCATGAATGGCATCTTGTAAGTTGAGATTGGTTTGATTGATCAATTTTCCAACCCAGCCCTATGTGAAATAGAACTCTGTTGCTATAAGGAGTATGTAAGTGCTAAGCAAAAATCTCCTGCTGTTCACTCTTTGTGAAAAATGAGTAAGCATTTTATTGTATTAAGTCATATAACAAATAAAACAAATAGAATTCAGACAAAGTAAGATAACAGACTTGCTGCAGTATCGGGCTGCACTGTCATGAGAACTTCTTACAACTGACCATGTATTGCAAGAGCTCAACAAATCTGATGATCTGTTTTTCTTTTTTTTTTTAGATTAACATAACTTAAAGAGCAAGTCACAGGAAATGCAAAAAAAGTCTGCAGAGTAAATAAAAACACAGCACAGATTTACACAAAAAAACTCAGAAAAATCTATATTTGAAAGACAGATCCTGTCATTTCAGCACAAAACATGAAGCAGTGGTGACAAAAGGTGACAGTCCTTGTCATCAAAGTAACTGGTATGTTTTGTTTGGCAAAATATGAAAGATAGGCTTTCGTAAGAGGCACTGACTTTTGAATTTGATGAAAAGTGTATTCTTTTAAAACAGATCAATTTAAAAACTAGATGTATAGACAGAAGAAGAAAAAACTACTAGATACATAAACAGTTTCTTGGTGAAAAGCAGTTTAATTCATGTGATTAGTACTAAATTTTACGCTATTTTTTTAAAGTTAAAACAATCTTAAATCTGTAACCACATAAAACTCACTGAATCTTCAAGCATGCAAGTACTGTAAAACAGACACAATATCTGTACATTTAATTAAAAATGTGCTTAAATGTGATACCTTTAGATCACTTGTTGGGGCATCTTTGATGGCCAAACTATTTTCTCATAAACCTGATAGGTCTTCCCACATATCATTTGGTCCTAAAACTAAAGTACAGTGCTGAGTCTAATACAGCCTTAACTACAGTTATAAGATCTTACCAAAGACTGATCACAAAAATATGATTTTCTCTTTTTTTCAAATCAAAAACGATTCTAACTAACAACCAAAAACATCAGGGTTAGTTAAAAAAAAAAAAAACTTTCCCTAAAATCGTCTTTTGATCTATTGTAAAAGTTTTACTATTGTTTCCGCAAAGCCACAAGACTTCATCAGAAATTTGCCTTTGAGTTGTGGGCAGGACTGCTGGTGCAGAAGTAAGCCTCAGCTGATATCCCATTATCCCTTTGTTTACACTCCCTCTCGCTAGCTTCTGGCCCCTCACAACCCCAAGTCAACATTGCCGGTACAACAAAAATTGCAATCAATATCAGAACTATCCCGCTGTAAAGCTTTGAGCCAAATGCCAGCTTAGGTAAGGAAAATAAAAACGAATCTGGATCTATTTGTCTGCAGGTGGATACATCAGAATGGAGCGGAGCAAAGAGACTTCGGCCCCTTCCATTCAGTTTTTGTGTCTCAAATGAGAGCTTTTTCAAAAGCAATTTTTTCACCTGCTCCTGATTCATCATGATCTGAATAAAGAAATACAGTTTTAATCCTAAACTCTTTTATACATGTCCTCTATCATGAGAAACATTCTACAAGAACATGTAAAAAACACCAAAAACCCAAGTTTCATTGGAGTGGGTGTTTAAGGCAATATTAAGTTGCCTTGTTAAAGCAGCCAGTAAATTTCACATTAAGCACGATCACTTTTGAGACAATCTTCAAATGTTAGGATAGACCAAGGAGCAGTTAAAAGGACTTGTGTAGTTGAATCTCCTGCACACATCTGTTAGTGTAGCTTTTGTGTTCCTACCATTGTTTAGTCTGCTCATACAGCTCTGATGCTACTTCCTTAAATAGGAGCATCAACAGAAAATCTTAACGGAAGCAGTACCTAAGGCAACCCCATTGAGAGCTTGAAGCTTCAGGGTTTAAGGCTAACTAGCTAATGACAGAAAAATGACAAAAACAATGCAAAGACAGCACTAAGTGGAATTATGCATCATGGAAACATGTCTAGCATGTCAGACGTGAACGGGAGTTACTTTTGCAAACACCCCGTAGCACTTTACAACAAGCTTCCATATGGGGTTGCAAAAACTGGCTGTAATTAGGGAGACTTTCGTTGCAGGTGCAGCAAAGCACATCCACCTTTCCGTGCACTCCATGCTCACTTATTTTGAACTTCAAGCACTGAGCTCATTCAGAAGGAATCAGAGGGTTTCATTGCTGAACCATGAAGAACAGAAGAGCAGCAACTCTGTCTCTCATTATCTGCAGCCTGCTCGTCAAACTAACTGTAGCCAGAGAAGAATACCTTTGATAGCTTTGAAGTCCATACCTGACTACTGTAGGTTATTAGCTTGCCAGCAACAGAGCTTCAGGCCCTCCGGACACCCCCTGGCTGTTCAGCTGTAGATGCCCTTGCCTGTTGGTAAAGCTGTTGGCCATCTCTTTGAGGCTGGTGGTGAGTTTTACCCCTCATTGTGGCACAGCCAAAGGTGTAACTTTTTTTACCCCCTAATAGGAGCAAATGTGGGTGAGTTTCTGTTTCAGGAATAATAGAGCGAAAGCCAGGGAGGGAGAGCGCGGCACGGCAACTCTGATTAAATAGCGAACATTCCTTTAAAAGGAAGAGAAGGTAGCCTTTGGGCTCCAGACAAGCCTCCACTTGTAAAAATGTAGGGAGAGAAAGACACGACAAGTGCAGGGCTCCTCTAGTTTAACAGAGCGTAACAGGAAGTGGCAGGGCCTGTCTCACGCTGGGCCTCTAGGGTGTGCAGCGCCTGGATGGGAAAACATTGGTCTCCAAAACCGCCACTTTCGACACCCAATGCAAGCAACCACACGTCTTACAATGGAGATAAACATTAAGTTAAATTTAAAACTTTCTTTAAGAGTGCAAAGGCAGACTAGAGGGGGAATCCCAAAGGTGAGATCTTCATCTGAGGTGAGGATACGGATGCAAAAAAAAAGAGGCCTGACAGAACAGTCTTTGACCCTAAGCTTTGCAGCTTACTAAGCTACTTCAACCACAACCGCATCAGTATTATATCTGCGTTCCGCCATCTCTCTGATAATAGAGTTAAGCTAATAACAATTTCCTGTGAATCGACAACAGCCTCAGCAATCTCATAACCATTGTCTCAAAAAGCTAAATCATCACTGGCAATCAATTACAACCAGACATTATATATCGAACACAGTCTGTCTCTAGTCTTCAGTATCATAAATGGATAAATAGCATTATATAAGGAGGAGGGGGCACACAGTACTTAAAGTTCCAACCTGATCATCTCTTGATCTATTGTATAAAATGTTCCCAGTGGTCTTTTAATAATGATTTTAGGCAAAACATGTAGTTTTATAGGACAAAGTTTCTTCAAAGCAGCATGAGTTCATAAGAATTTGGCTCGAAGTTGTGGGTGGAACTGTTGGTATGGAATAATACCGCCCCTTTTCCCGTCATCTATCTGTTTACACGCTCTCCCGCAAGCTTTCAGCCCCTTAAACCCCAACATAACAGCACCAGTACAACAAAAATACTGTTGTTCACCTTTCGGTTCATCCCGTCGGGGGTCACCAAAGCGAACCATTTTTCACTGACCCATAGATTTGGTTTGGCAGAGAGTTTTACACCAGATGCCCTTCCTGACCCAACACCATATTTATCTAGGCTGGTGACCGTCAAAGACTCAGCCCCTCCTGCGACTACATAGGTAGACAGTGGCATTGAGGGTATTGACTAGGGCTGAGTATCGATGATTATTTCCAGAAACGATTCAATTCACAAGAGCCTGGATCAATTCGATTTTTTAGATTCTCCGATTCAATTCAATTTTGAGTTTACGCATTTGTTAAGAAATACATTAATAATCTACTATATCTTTTGAATATATTGATATTAATCTGACACAGTTACATACTGTACAATGTATTAGTGAAATAATGAGATTGTTAATATTATACAGTGTTACACAGTTTCCCAAAAGGAAAAGTTCTAACAAAAATGTTCAGATCATTAACATTGTAAACATTGTTCTGCTTCTTCTGGAGAACGTTTCAGTTTGGCCACTAGGTGCCGATTGTGCTATAACGTTACACCTTATTTCAGAAGAAGAAAGTATGAGCAAAAAACTGTATTTTAGACCACAAATTGTTACTTTAAAACATTTCCTTAAAATAGTTTGTAAAATTCATGCCTGTGATTAAATAAAGATGTTCTTTTGGTCAAAAATGTATGTTAAGGTCGAGCTGGTGTTAGCATTAGCCATCCAATGGGAAATTCCATTAAACATTAGAATCAAGCTAGTGGACTCTAGCTTTATGTGCTAAATCGATTTATATTTTAATGAATTGACTATTGATCTATTAAGCTTGAATCGATTCAAATTGATCAATCAATTTTATCAACCCAGCCCTAGTCTTGATTACCCACACAGGAAATAATACATTGTGCCCCCTGGAAAATTAACGCTGGTTTCCCATGCGCCAGCCAATTGAGCCATCCAGCTGCTTACCAGTACAACAAAAATGGTGAGCAATATTTGAAGTTTTAAACCATACAGCTGGCATTTGAGCCAGATGCCAACTCAGACGAGAAATCTGCAATAGGGTGCATCAGGATGGAGCAGAGCAATAAGCTTCTGACCCACCGGTTATAGCACCTAAGACACATACAAGCTTTTTCCAACTGCATTTTTTCATCTGCTCCTGATTCACAAGGATCTAAATAAAGAATACTCCAAAACACAATAACACATGTCATTTTCTTTATATATCCCATATTTATTGGGTAGGTTTTTCAAATCATCCTGCAAAAACAATGGTATAAAAACAAAACTGAAACCAAAGGTGTCCTTTGAAGTGTCACAAAATCCTTTTGAATGCGCTTTTGGTGTGCATCACAAGGAGACAGAAAGAATAAAGCGAAAAATATTCAAATGATACATTGTGAAACTTTACTTGGCTCCTAAGATGAGCTGGTTTGAAATGTTCAGTTATGCCTCATAGTCAGCCAAATATCTCTCTATTTAAAAGGCAAATTCAATTTTTTTTATATATATAATACACACAAAGGTTAACTAGAGTGAGTCAGAACTGATCCACCTTTTACTTTTAGGCAACCACAGCTATGCAGGGCTTTCCCAACATGTAGCTGCAGTTTCTAGCCTATGACACAGTCAGATAAATTACAGATGTGTGTCCTTGTCTTGAACATAAAACTCCAAAAAAGATAAAGTTTCCTGCGATAAAATTCCCTCTGACAACACATGACATAACACTACTCCCCCAGAGGATATTAAACTGATTTGTGCTTCAGTGTAATACCTAATAGGGTTCTCTAAATCCTCAGTGGATTTGCAAGCAAATATAAGTCTGCTACCTGAAGGAGGCTGCTGTGTCCCAGTGCACGCGCTTGACACGAGTTATTCAGAAGAGAGAAAACTTTATATTAGAGGCGCATAAACCAAAGAAAAGGTCAAAAACATGATGTTTTCTATTTATTTTCGAGACTATCCCCTGTGTCTGAGCAGCCGCGCGAGCACAGCATTCCTCCATCTGCGGCACGGGGAAGGGGGGCAGGAGGGGGGCGAACCATTAGTCCGGTTAAAAAGAAATTTCATCTCGATTTTTAATCGAACCAATCAAACCCGTTACCGTTCAAACCCCTTAAAGTGTTAGTCGGAGTAGTTTTCGGGGGTGTACTCACCCTGGAACGCGGAGAAAAACGACGGGCGAAGCGTCTAAAGGGTTTCCTGTTCGAAAGTTGCTGTGTGTCAGTGGAAGAGGAAAAAAAACACACAACACGGTACGCGGAAGTACACGTCTAGAAAAAAGGGCACGAAGAAGAGGACTGCCTGTAAAAAATAACCGCTTTAAAAATGTTTGTGGATAGTTTTCTGAAAAGTACAACAAAGTAGAAAAAATAACTTTGTGTTTGGTTGTTTACAGCCGCTAAAATGTAAAGTTAAAAGACAGTCTGCGCGAGCGGTGTTTCCGCACTGTGCCACACGGTTACCCGTCCCCACTGAGCTCACTTTGCCACAAAAACGTTTAATTTGTCATCACGCGCGCTTAAATATTTCAAAAACATATCATATATATGTTAGATTGTTTAATTTAATTGATTTATTCCCTCTACGATACTTTAGAAACCTCCTAATAATTACCCTATTTGTACTTTTTTTATCTTTCGTAATTTGTTTCCCAGGAGGGGGAGTCTTTTATTTTGAAGCCGCCATAAAAAAGTGCAAACAAGCTAATATTACATTTGACGAATGGATAAATGAATGGCAAACAAATTCCTGCTCCTCTGTGGAGGAGACAGTTGTTGTATGAGCAGCTGTCTATAAAATCAACACAGCTGTGTGCAGGCTTCACCTCTAGTTTCAGGCTTTTCTCTCTGCTGGACATGCTCGATACATTTCTTTCATCGTCCTGGCGCCTCTCTGTGGACAAACTCAGCTACAAAAAGCAACATCTTTTACATAATGAGGTTGTTTTTTTATTTAATTATTTAGAACTTTGCAGTACATGGTAAGTAGACCCACTTCAATGAAAATTGTGTTTTTGGTGTTTTTAACAAGTTCTTGACCCCTTTTTCTCACGATGGAGGACATGTAAAATAATTTAGGATTAAAACTGGTTTTTAAACATTTCTTTAGTCAAATTGTCATGAATCAGGAGCTGATACGTCTGGATAGTTTTGATATTGCTTGCCATTGTTGTTTGCTGGAGCTTGTGAGGGGTTGTAAGCTTACAGGAGAGAGTGTAAACAAAAAGATGATGGGAGATCAGCTGAAGCTTACTTCCACACCAACAGTCCTGCCTAGAATAGGGTAATAGACTAGGGCTTTGTCTGAATTCCCCCCCTAACCCCTAACTACTAAAAAACTATATAGTGCCCTGGATTTTAGAGGTAATTCAGACACGATGCTCACTACTTTTCTTTCATTTTTCTAAACACCAGATATGACGTCACCGATTTCACGAAGTGAAAATCAAATTAAAACGAACATTTCAAGACATTTATTTATGACTCCACTGTGTTATGATGGTGAAAATGTGGTTGGTTTATTCAAATATTACATTTAAACACGTATTTTTGTTCGACCACAATGCATTGTGGTCTATATTTGCTAATCTAGTGACCATTGATGCACGCTAGTTTTTCGCAAAGACTACTAGGAAATTTCGAGTGCACTCGATTTTGGAATTAGTAGATTTAGACAGCACTAAAAATGGTGAACACACTACATAGTGCACTATGTAGTGATGGGGGGGATTCAGACACAAACTAGGCGAATTTCTGATGAACTTCTGCTGTAGAAACTTTGTGCTAGAAAAGTGTTTTAATTTTCTGCTAAAAACGGCATATTCACAAAAAACGACCTCTGGGAATGCTTTGAAGATAAATAAAAAAATGTATCTCCATAGATGAGTGTTATATTTTATATATATAGTCAACCTATCAAACATAAAATGTAAAAATCAACTTTAAAAAGTGAAAAGAAAATCAAACCCCTGTGTTTTTAGTTTGTTCAAATCCTGCATTTTTAGTATAAATTAAAGTCATCAATCTGTGAATAACATTTTATTCTTCAAAGAAAATTCTATGAATGGAATATATTTCAAATTAAAGGTTTCCCTTTTTTGGCTGATATATTAGTTTGAACAAGATTTTGCTTTTAGTCACTTTTTTTTTTAATCTGGTACGCTTTAAAATTTTGTTTTTGTATCTATTCAAAATATTTTATTCAAGACCACAGAAATATGCAAGCACTTGTAAGAAAACACGTGAAATGCTGGTAGAGTAATTTCTCTACAATTTATAAGATTTGGAATACAAGACTTTTATAAATAACAACAAAAAACAACATAATTTTCATGTTTGTCTCTATTAACAAAATGAAACAGTTACAAATGCTATAAATCAAGTATCCCCTTCTATAAGCCACTCTATTTTAGTTTTCAAAATAGTCCGAATAAATGTTTTCATCAACCCATATCATGACACTCCCCCGTATTTGAAATAATGTTTATAATTTAGAAAAAGATTTTATTTCCTCAAAAATAAATGTATGTTTCATCTGCATTTGAGGAGTTGTTGTGCAGTCTAGTTTATAAATAAAGAAAATACATTGTAAATGAGTAGCAACTACTTATTAATTTTGATAGAAACAAATTTACATTAAAACTACTATGAATGTTTCATCACAGCAGCAGGAGAAAATAGTATAAGTAGCTAATTTCATACGTTCAAATCTGTGCAGATAATTTACTACAATTTCATTTTTTTTAACAGTATATATATATATATATATATATATACTGTATATAAAGAAGCCAGACTCGTACCTTATCTGAAGTGTGTTAGTTTGTCTGGTCCAGATATTTTTTTTCCAACATAAACACGTTTGAGATGGTTTGGTGTTTTTACAAAACAGCCCATCACCATGTTGTCTGCTAAAGCCAAAAACTGAATTACTGCCTCTCTAATAGTGGAATATCTCAGCTTTTAATACCTAATCTAAAGACAGAAGAGTATAAGAAATACTTCAAATGAAAAATAGTATCTTGTGTGTTTATAATCACTACAATAGAGATGAATGATTTATAAAATATGTATGTGAAATATTGGCTGGCCTATGTTGCTTATTTCCTGGCTGTTTGACTGATGGCTGGCATACTTTGATCTGAAATGCTCCCATTTACTGAGATAAATCTACCAATGGGCTTTCTTAGACATTGAATGGATCCATTTTAGGTTACTCCCTAAGAGAAATTTAGATGACAACACTTTCTTGACCTTCCAGGGTGAATAGAAGATCCTTTATGGTCCGTAGGAACAACGCGACAAATGAAACAATAGAAACAATGATCAGAATCCGGTGCACACAAATGTGTTCCTGATAGATGGAACAACGGCCAATCTTCTAGTTTGCTTGTTTTCTGACATAATCCTGTGGCTGTTGATGAAAGGTGTTGCTTCACATCTTAAGCAGTTTATGTTTTTATTTTAAAGCTTTTTCAACAATGTTCCACTGAGTATTCCAAGATATTACCGCAAAGCTTCCTCCTTAGTGTTTACGTGCTTTGCATAGTGCATAGGTAGGGTAGGGTTACTCTTTTGCATAAGCATTTGTCATCATATTTTGTGCACAGCAGTCTGGAGAGCAAGAGAAGGTGCGTACCAACTTGCACTAGAACCTCGTTTCCTGTGAGCGGTCCAGTACGGTACAGTCCGGTATTTTGAGCGTTTCCTTTGTAAAATCCATTAAGCAGTACAGAACCATACATCTTGAGGTCCCCCAATGGTTGTATGTCCATTAAAAAGTGGAACACAACAGTTGGGTTGGAGCCGACGTTGCCACCCGTTTACTGGCAGAATGTGAAGACGACGCTCATTTACACTAACGTGTCCAACGTTTGTAAGTTTTGCAGTTACCGGTTTTAGTCGCCCACATTCATATTTCAAACAACATTAAATTACTGTTATACAGGATGTACAAAAAGTAAAGCAAGCATTATTGTTACTTTTCTAGTTATTGTACTACAATGACGCAATGACACCCTAGCGGTCTTCATCACGCTCGGTGCTTACCTGAGTGGAAACTCTCACCAGAATCATACCAGTCCTTAGCGTACCAAACCGCTCAGTGGTTTTACAGTCCCAATTTCAATTCTATTAATGTATTTTGAGCTAAATAGGATTTCATATCTGTTACCGGGGCGAGGCTAGATCGGATGGCAAATGAGAACAGCAAAGTGGCGGGTAAATATAAATGAACAGTTATTATTATTATTCTTTTGATTTTATTTGAAAATATGTCTTTTTGTCATTTTTGCAATGCTTAAAGAAGCTTGTATTGAGGATTTATCAATCTTTGTCAATAATGAGACTCAAAAATTATGGTGGCAAGTTTGGGGCAAAGCTTTTAGCTGACGGGGCAGCTGTCCCCCCTCATCCCCCCCTTAGCTTTGCCCCTGACCGTTACAAATTAGAGTAATAGAATTCACCAGCAATTTTATTTTAATTAATTACTGTGCTTAAATGTAAATATGCATGCTTAATACTGTATAAAAATCTTTGATGTCAAGTTTTGGCAACATTTTTTTTCTCATTATTTTCAAGTGATGTCACAGTTAAAATACTTAGTTGTTTGTCTTTTTCTCAAAATTAGGGAAATTATGAACAGAAAGCTGGAGAAACATTATCTTAAAAGCATAAAATGAAGCACAAATACAGTTGACATCTTACAATTAATACCATCATTAAACGATCAACAAATTCTTATTAAATTAGCATCGTAAGTTGCTGTTTGCCATTCCCTTTCAGCTTCGGAAACAGGTGTGAAATTTCAAGCCTGACAGCTTGTAGATGACTTTAAGTAATCTTATTATCTAATCAATGCTTTCATTTGTTAAATCTCATTAAATGTAAACTAAGTGTTTTAGCAGAAATCCATATCAGTTGGCTGTGAAATCATCAAACTTTCTACTTTTGATTTAGAACGTAATCTTTTCAACTCTGAAGCTATTGTTTGTCAGCAGCTGAGTGCAGTTCTTTCCTCAGTCGCACAGACTTTATCCTTATTACTGCTGTCAATAGCAACAATGGCTAAAACTCTGCAGGAAATCAAGCAGAACCAGAAAGCAACAACCAAAACTGAGATCCTGCAGATTTTGTTGGCGAAAACAAAATCAATTCTTTGTTTGAGACCAGCTCAGATGTTTTTCAAAATTCTATTTAACGTTTCAAATCTGCCAATAAATTGTTATATTGTTTTAAGGATATTTAAATTCGGCCTCTTCCTTGTTGTTCTCAAGATCCGAAGGGATTCAAAAAGTCAAAAACAGTCCTCTATCCAGAATAATATTTATTGCTTTGGAAGATATTAATCTTTTTCTTCTTTTTTGCACTTTTCATTATTCCCTTTTTACAGTAAAACAAAGAAGGATGACTGGCAAAGTCACTGCAATGTCATTTTTAGGTGTATAGACACACATACACGCACAAAGAAAACAATATTTACAGCTGTTCTTCACTTGGAGACCTTTCATTGGAATGACTCACCAAAAACGTAGAGCTTTACATTAACTTTACAACAGAGCTTTCACCACTGATCATTAAACCGCCACTGTTTGACAAACCATGGACCGCAAAGGGTTAAGAAACTGTACAACAATGTTCACTCTGTACCGACAAACTGGACTGTAGAAAGGGGTTCGTTCGTTAAAATTAGGGAGAGCCAGGAAATGCAGTTTCTGTTAAATCAGTTTTCCACTCTTTAATGTCCTGCAGCGAAAAAATAGTGCTGCTTAGACGAAAGGCATTGATCAAATCTAATCTGAACAGATTTGGGAAAAGATTAGAGAAAAAAAAAATCCTCACTCGAGCCAAAATTATTCACATTTGACTTATTACAGTGCACTTGTAATTGGGTAACTATAAAAATAAATCTACTGTCAAATTTGTATGCTTTTGAGCCCAAAGGGTTTGTTCAGAGGGCAAAAATGACTAAAGGGTACAATTAGTCGAGCAAAAAAATAAAATAAAATAAAAAATCATCTGGGCATCTTAAATTCTGTCCACATATTTAGAAAAACCCTCTTCAGAGTGCAGATCTTCTGGCATCAATAATTTAAACTTTGATACACCTACGCTTATAATTGTCCAACATGTTTAAATACGGAATTAAATCACAACAATACAGCTAAATCTTATCATAGCGAATAATAATTAAATGTCATATACATCATAATAAAATATATACATTGAATAATTCATACAAATCGAAGTAGCTCTTCTTGCTGTCTTTTTCTTTCCTATCAAAAAGTACGCAGGAACCCAGCTGACAAAGTTCACAAACTTTACTAAAGATGGATTTTTATCATATATTTATATAAAAAAATCAAGCATGTATGGAAAAGTGGGGAAATTAGAACTGAGATTTAGTCAAAAACGTTGGCTACAGTGACCACTAGGTGGCAGTATTTGATCATTTCTTTCAAGTAATTTGTTTTAAGCAAAATCTTGAGGACATATCTGCAGAAGTACATCGATCTAAGCAGTGTTCTCTTGCAGTTCTGTTAGTGTGTGGATGTTATTTGTTAATATTTATCAAGGTGGCCCATTCTGGGAGCTGATTGATCACTTTCATGATCTCACTCCAGGCCCAAATACAGACAGTGAACTAGGGGGAGGGATCCAACACAGATTTGCTTTAAAAGTTTTCACAAAATTGGTTGCTGTCAATTATTGTTCCTAGTAAATTAATTATCTTATAAAATATGCACACAAAAATAAAGAAATTGTAGTTTGAGAGGTGAAAAATGTAACTGCTTACTGTGATTTTTTTTTTTTTTTTTGCAGTGACTGTTTCAGAAATGACAGGAGAGAAGAAGAGAGTTGTGGAGCACAGACCGGTCAGAAAATGTCTTAGCTGTGGATCATTTTAAGAGTCTCCGTCTCCCTGTGTCTTTCGTGCAGAGGCATGGATGGGGAGAGCGACGGGGGAATGGATGGGGGGTGAGGATTGATTGGCATCAGGCTCTTGAGAGGATGAGGGGACACCGGCGGAGGGAGGGAGGTGATGGGCGGCAGCACGCTTGCTTTCTTTCCGTCCAGCACGAGCTGCGGCCGGTTCACCAGGCCGGCGTCCTTCCTGATGCTGAACTCGTGCTCGTTCTCGTTCTCCGAGCTGCAGTCGCTCAGATCCGTTATCTCCAGGTCCGAGTCCGACTCCGGGTCCTGCTTCACGCCTCCCCTCCTCTCCGTGGGGCTCTGCCGGCCCGTCCCGTTCCCCGCTCCCAGGCTGACAGCCCCCAGCCCCAGGTTCAGCCCCGTGCCTGGGGGGTTGGCCTCCACCGTCTCCCTCTCGCTCAGCGCGGCTCCGTTGCCGATGTCTGTCCGACCCAGCGGCAGGCTTCCCGGATAGGGTGGCAGACAGATCCTTCCTGCCTGACCACCCGCCGTGCCGTTTGCCCCCCCATTCTGCCCTGCTACTCCTCTCTCTCCCGCGCCCGTCTCCGCCGGGGGGAGCAGAGAGGAGAAGGGGTGAGGCAGCTGGGAGAGGCTGCTCTGCAAAGGATTCGGATAAAACTGGGAGGGATAAAGGGAGCCAGGAGGCAGTTTGGGGCAGTTATTGAGAGAGAAGGCCCCTGGGAGGTAGGGGTTAAAGCCCCAAGGGTAGTCGAAGGATGGACTGCGAGGATACGGGCCCAGCAGGGACGGGGGTTTGGTGTAGCACTGGGCACCTAGGACAGAGAAGATCCAGAGAAGGAGGTTAAACTCAGAGGGGGCAAAGGTTTCCCGACATTCAGCATCTAAGAATCTTTACTAATTAGAGTTGGTGGTATTAGCAATTCTAATGAGGAGCCACAGGGGCTCATTCTGGCACAGTTGCTTTCCACAAAAAATAAACGGATGGTTCATTTATGCATGCCAGTACAGCTGCTAACAGATGTGAGAACAGTGGAAGGGATGGATCCAAGATTTGATGTTGTCTCACATACAAAATGTCAATCACATATCGTGACTTACATCAGCATTATTTCAGGTTTTATTAAAAAAAAAAATCTGCAAATTAAATCTTGTTCTGCATTTTAATTCGGTTCCTTGTAAGCATCTTTTCTATCTGAGAAAGACGGTAACTCTGAGGTAATGCTGCTTTTAAAAAATTAATGAACATGCAAAAGCATTGCCTCACAACCTACTCAACTTCCTTCCAAATGACAACCAACTCAGAGATTCTCTGTCTGCTGCACCCTCCAACTCTCCCAGCCTCGCTCCTTCTCTCCTCACTCCGTTATTTACTATGCAGGGCTAATTTGACAGCGGTGAAGTCTCGGCGTGCTGGGCCAGGAGTAGCTGGCAGACACATGAATATTGAATCAGTCAGGCAGGCCTCACTTGCTTATGAAAACACAGTAATGGGCGCCCACAGGCCACAAGCTGAAGCCTGCACCCTCAATTAGGGCCTTCCTGCCTGGGAAGGGATTAGGACGATGGGGACACATGGGAGGGTGAGAAGGGAAGAAGGGGGGAATAGGACCTGAGGACAAACATAGTGGGGGGGGCAGGTTGTGTGATGAAGATTGCATGCGTGTATGTGAGTTTCTGCACACTACCTCCTGTACTCTGTGGATGCCTGTGCATTGAATTGCATGTGCAGAGAGATGCAAACAAAAGCATTTGGAGGAGGGCAAATGTGGGCCATCATTCTGAAGAACAGGATCACTTCTCCTGCCTTCTTTCCTCTGTTGAAATGGATAATTCAGCAGCTAACCTCACCTGAAGTGTAGCCTCTCTGCAGCCTGCTATGGGATCGCCATCTGCCTTATTTCCTTTAACAATAAAGGTTCATGCCTCCCCATATCCTTGTTCCTCAATCTGCTCTCCTCCAGTCCTTCACGTCTCCGCGAGCACACAGCCCAAACACAACTCCTCGTGCCCCGTTGAGGGATTTCTCAACAAACACTTTTCTGTTGCCGTTTCTGCAGCTCACCTGAACTCAGGAAAGGGAATGTGTCCAGCCTCAGCTTGTCCCCTTCGGGTCCAGGCGCTGTAGTTCCTCGATCAAAGAGTCCTCCTCTTCCAGTGTCTGGCAAACGAGGAAACAACGACTGGATGGCCTGTGTGGAGGGAAAAGAAAGTAAAAAAAATAAAGTTAACAAATTCATTCATCAATAATGGCTCTGCAGAATGTTGAGTAGTGTCATAAATTGACAGGAGCAGAGAGTGATGCAAACAGTTGCACCAAGGACATGATAAAAAGAGTCACCATGGGGTTGAGGGAGGCAGGAGGACACAGAGGCTTAGACTCAAAGGGAGGAAAAGTAGAGTCAAATGGAGATCCAGATTAAGACAACATGTGATGAATGACAAGAAGGAGAGAGGTCAGCTCGTGAAAAAGACCCACAGAGGAACAGCTCAGGAAGTTTTGCAGCAGTGTGTCTGTGTGTGTGCACGTTATTGCTGCTTAAATATGTGAAAGAACAGAAGTCAAGGTGGAGTAAATGAAACAGTTGAATCTTAGGAATCAAGGGGACAAAGGGGGGATTTTTTTTCCCACCTGGCATCGCCGTGGATCAATAGTTTCTGTCACTCCCGCAGCCTCAAGTTTGAAAGGCAAGACTGTACATCCAAGCTGTGAGATCTACGTTGCTTAACAAACCGCATTAATGACCCGCCATTGATCTGATCTGACGCGGCCTCCTTTGCTTTCTATTTCTTTCATTTTCGATCGATGACAGATGGATACGCTGCCGGAGACGGGGATGAGAGAAGGAGGGGATAACTTCTTCTTTTGTTTTAAGGGCAAGTTAAAACCGTCCCCTTGCTCGGTCTCCTTCAGAGCCTGCATCTCCTTATCCCCATCTGAAGGGTGGCACAGACAAATGACGGATGATTCTCCCTCATACTGTCCTTTCAAGTTAACTATGCTTTCTAGGACGTATGTTGCATTAAGAAAAAGGGAAATCATCCACCTTTTGGCACCTACAGTGTTCCACAATTCTTTAATTAGGTTGTTTAGAAAAAAATCCAAATAATTAAAGACTTAGTAAGCATTCACACATAAGAGATTATCCTGCTTCTTTCCGTACGTTTTTTGGCCTGTAAAAACTCAATCACACTTTCAGCAATTACAGCAATCTTGGTATCAAAAATTTCAGCTTGTTCAGGACATCACTGCTTTATTTTTGGTATTGATAAACTTTATCGTTTTTGAAATACTGAGCTAAATATGCCTCATAGGAAATAAATGAGAAAATTTCAAAATTCAAATTTCAAAATTTTAAGTAGATTAGCAAAAAGCCTTTAAATATATTCATGGGCATTGTTTTCATCTTTTACAGTAATTAAAAAAAAATTTAGTTTACCTAATGTTTTAGCAACATGCTAACGTTATTGTCTAATTTGTTATCTACTAGAGTTTTTTTTAGGCTAATTTAGAGCTTAGCTTCAATTTTAGCAACAGACTATCGTTTTTGACTAGTTCAGTTTACTGAGGAATTTTAGGCTATTTTGGAGTTTAGCTGGTATTTAAGCAACAAGCTAACTTTTTTGGCTATTTTAGCATCTGCTGAAGTTTTCTTTTGCTAATTTGGATTTAAGCTAATATTTTAGCAACATGCTAACGTTTTTGACTAATTGTTATCCACTCCGGTTTTTATAGGTTAATTTAGAGTTTAGCTTCAATTTTGGCAACAGATGAAGATTTTTGACTAATTTAGTTTACTGACAAATTTTAGGCTATTTTGGAGTTTAGCTAATATTTAAGCAATATGCTAGCTTTTTTGGCTACTTTGGCATCAAAGGTTTTTGGGCTGATTTGGAGTTTAGCTCATATTTAAACAACACACTGAATATTTTTGCAAAATTCGCATGTATCAGGGATTTTTAAGCAATTTTATTATACATTTTCAGAAATGAAGGCTAACTTCAGCACTCTTTCGTAGTTCTTTAACTAAATTTTCAGTCTTTTACGAAATTTAACATTTTCCAAATAACTTTTGTATTTTCAGCAAATCCCTTGAGCAATTAAAGTAAATTGCGTCACCATTTTCATCAAAAAGGTTCAGCATCTTCAATGACTATATACTTTCAGCAAAAAGTATTCACACTGTCAAATGTAATGCAACTTTTCTAGTTTTTTATGTATTTTTGCTTATCTTGTGTAAGTTTTACAATCCAAATAAGCAAACAAGAATCATTTATATATAAAAGAAAAAGAAAATGATTTTCTCTTCTATAATAAAACACTGAAAGATTAAAAAATAAAACATAAAACAGTGATGTGGATTTTAATTACCAGAGAAATAGTGCTTTATCTTAAAAATAATATTAGTGAAGGGATATTTGGATTATCTTGTTAAAAAATGCATTCATTTATTACAAAAAAGTAACATTAAATTCCCTTTCTAAAGACTTTTGTACCTCTGGGCTGCAGTCTGGTGTGGCGGAGCTCCCATTGAAGTGGTTCTGGGCCAGAAAGAAGGGAGAGTTGGCCATATCCAGGATGGGGTAGTTCACCAGCACCACCTTGCTGAAGTTGAACTTGTAGGTGAAACGCTTCCCTTTGGTTTTGTGCAAAATCCGCTTGTTGTAGTAATACCTGAAAAGGAAACGGGAGCGCATCGATGGAAGGATGGAGATGGGGGATAAAGGGAAGAGGAAAAGAGAAGGAAAGGATTATTTTAATGCCTGAATCAAGGTTCAGTGTTTCCTCACTGTAAGAACGGAACAAGTAAACAACTTTAGCGCTGTGAGGCAAAGCGCTATGCTGATTTCCCACTGTTTTTATTCATCTCCTCCTTCCCCAGATCAATTCATGTCTCACCGACTTTATTCGATACAGGGTGGGTTTTGAAGGAAAATCTTACAAAGGCTGTTAATTCACACAAAAATTGTTTAAGGGCTAAATCCTGTTCAGATTACAACAAAAAGATGCTACAGGATAACAGATTTTCATAAAAAGTGGTATACGAATAAGCCAATGGATTAATTAATAATCTTAAAATATGTATCTGCTCTAAAATAACAAATAATTCTGCAAAAGGTTCAGTGAAAAATCAAACATCTGAATGTCTTGTTTGAGTAATTCAAAAGCAGCTGTGATTCTCTGTTTCATATAAATGCACTTGACACCAAGAAGCTGCCACTGCCAAAGGTGGTACAACAAGAGCAGTCGTCATGGCGACGACCTCCGGTGTCTCCCGCTGGGCTTGTCAATGCGTCGTCATGCCAGTTTCCGTTACCACCCGTGAAGGAGTCACGCTGCACTCTGTGCCAGGGGTGGGTGTATCGGCAGTAAAAAGGAGCACGTGAAGCCATCTGGCTCAGGTAAAAGAGCTGAGAGCTCTGGTGAAGCACCATGGCGAGGTGTGCTTCAAGCAAAAAAAAACAGCAAATACATTGTTGTGATAAAAGATTACAATACAAAAGCATCTTCTAGTTGTGGATTCCTTTGTCAAACTGCGCCACACAACTCAGCAGGAAAAGTCAGCAAGAAGAACCTCATTATGCAGACGCCCTATACCAACAAACACAGAAGCTTATGCATATCAGCATGTATTCATGGCGGCTGAACCCAGTGCAATGATGTGTACATGTTTTGCTTTGCATGGCAATTGTGCAGCGGCCCTTAATTGAGCAATTAAGTGAGGCTAATTAAGAAGGCTAATTGTGGCCCCAGCCAATTCATAACAATTAGACTCTGACGACAGCCCCCATTAACAAGGGGCCAAAGAGAAGTGGAGGGAGGAGGGTTCAAGCAGGGTGGTTTGGATTTGCATAAGGAAATTCTGAGAAGTGTAAATAGATGGGCTGAACTTGGTTTCTGAGCAGAAGTCCAAGTCATTCCTTGCAGTGGCTTAATTTTGAAATCCCTATTGAATTTTTTCATAGTGGTGAACTTTCCATTAGGATGTCAACAGATAAGCAGAAATTGAGGGTATTGACGTTCCTCCCCGAGAAGTCCCTTCTTTATCTTTTCATTCTCCCCGTAAGACGTCGAGTGAGGATTAAGTCCAGGATGAGTAAACAAATAATGTAAAGCGTGATAAACTTATCAGATAGCGACATACCTCAGCGCCCTGCTCAGCTTGTCATAGTTCATGTGAGGCTTGCATTTCCTTATCCCCCACAGCCGGGCCACCTCGTCCGGGTCCTTAATGACAAACTCGCCGTAATCTCCCTGCCAGGCGATCACGCCGTGATACTCCTCCTTCTGCAGCAGCTCTAAGATGAAGTGCCACAGCTGGATCTGCCTGGAGCCGGGGCTCGACTCGGGCTTGTAGGCCCAGTCCGGGAAGGCAAACCCTGGGTGGTGCAAGAGGGAAAACAGGAGGTTAAGGGCGGACATTTGTCCCAC
This sequence comes from Oryzias melastigma, assembly GCF_002922805.2. NCBI lineage: Eukaryota > Metazoa > Chordata > Actinopteri > Beloniformes > Adrianichthyidae > Oryzias > Oryzias melastigma. Next base: position 4,733,281 of record NC_050527.1, read on the forward strand.
TGAGCAGAGGAGGGGGGAGCTGTCTGACTGGTGAGTGATGGAGGTGAAGGATGATGTGTTTAATATCACAGCACGTGCCTTGAGCTATGTTAGTCTGTGCTAATGCCCTCTAGCCTCAACAGATTGGTCAGTGGGATGATGACAGCTCGCTGGGGGAGATCTGATTGATGCTGCTCAGGTCTGCATTTTAAAAGCCGACTGTATGCACATCATACATAGAGCCGGGCAGCTTTTGATTCTAACAAGCCATTTAAAAACACAAGATATGAAACCAATTACTTTAGGAAAAGTTTCAACATTTCCACGTTTCTTGGCTTTAATCTGCAATCCACTTTCTTAAACATAAACATATATTAGTTACTTAATTAGATGCTTTTTTTCCGTCTACAAGTCGAAAACTGCAATCTTGCAGCTAAAGCATAAACTACAACCTTTGCTGATGACACGACTCACCTGGCGTCCAAAGGGCGGGCACAGGGGGGAGCAGCAAATCACTGACGCAGTTGCAGTCCATACCTCCACCTGAAACACACGGGAGGTGGTGCTCAGACCAGAGAAACGCTCCTCAAGCAGCAGATATTACACCATGTGCTTGGGTCAGAGTTGAGGCTCGTCTGACGGGCGCAAAGTTGAGAGTAAACTTTTTCTGAAAATCCAGGTATTGCATAAGCGTCTAAAGGCGCAACAGGACTTCAAAATGATACCATAAATCGATGTGAAACCTAACAAGGTTATGTTTTATATGTCTTTGGTGGAGATCAGGTGTTTGATGGATATGATCTTGTCTGGCCACCTGAGGCTGCGTGTGATGCAATGAGCTGGACATCCCTAAAGTACGGCTCCAACGGCAGGAATTACAAAAATGTTTGAAAACCAACTGAGAAGGTAAGCCGGGTAATAAATTCAAAATGTTATCTTTGAATGGACATCGTGACACGGTTAGTTTGCTCAACTTTTTAGAACAAAAAAATAACAGTTTTAGTAAAAGTTCAACATTTTCTCAATTTTGTTTGTTTACTGTGTAATATTTAAAAAGACAAAAGTTCGGATTAAAATTATTATTTTGCTTATGTGTTCGAGTCTCAACTAAAGTACAAGCATTTGTGGAATTTTGATTACAAATGTGTATCTTTTCTTATAAATAAATACATCTGGATTCAGTGATATGTACACTTTTATATTAGAAATATACTTTTATTTTACTAATACTGAATGACAGCATTACTTCACCTTTTGAATAAAAATACTTGTAAAACTTTCAAAATTTGTCTTATGGAGCTTTAATACTTCACAGATATCAAAGTCCTAATATAAAAACAAGTTGTCAAGAGCATCACATCATGAATAATTTTTATTATTATCATTATTGTTACTATTGGAATTGTTTATGATACTCATAATTCATAGAAATGTCTCATTTAAGTGTTTAAATACAAGTGAATATTCATTTACAATTTTATATTCTGACATATCATTAAACTCTGCTTTTTTTAACACTCACATGCAAAAACATACATTTTAAAAACAACTTAGTCAATTTTAACCTCAAAAGATGATTAAAATGTAATGTCATTTTAATATACTCAAATAAAACCTAAAAAGTATGATCAAATACTATATTTAAACTAATTTGTTAGTTTTTACTTTAAAACCATAAAGTGGTTTTGTTTATGAATGAAAACAACAACAGGAAACACATGGATGCTGATAAAAATGTTATATTAGCATTTTTAAAGTAAAGCAGAAAGGAGGAGTTAAAAATCATCTTATTAGAGCTTAAGAGCAACATGGTTTAAAAAGAGTAATTCAAAGTGAAGCATCAAATAATGAGTGAACTCCTACATTTATGCTGATGACAAAATAAATGAATAAAAACGAAGCAAAAAGTAAACGACAGCAGCAGAAGTTCTATCATTTTGAATATCATTGGTGTCCTTATTTTAATTTTTTGCCGTGTCATGTTATGAGTTATTTTACTGCACGTTTGCAGCAGGAACAGAAATTTCATGTGTGTTAAAATAAATTGCACATTTGACAATAACTAGAAACAACAAAATGTGACTTTCAGGTTCACAAACAGCAAGACTTGAAACACCTGAGAGATGGAAGAAAGATATCAGACGGCGTTTTCATTTTGGCTCCTTTGCTTCCCGTCACACTTCGTATCCAATCCCGTGTCTGTTGGAGGTGGTCGGCTTTATTGAATGAGAGCTTATTATGATAACGGCTGCGAGAGAAATGCGAGCAGACATCTGCTGACAGGGGACGGTATGGAGCTTTGGGTGTTTGGGTGACGAACATGACAGGATATAGTTTGGATATTGCAGTTTCATCAGGGCTGTTTGACAAAGCTCAGATGGAGGAGATGCTGCTGCTGCTGCTACACCGGTCTCTTTAGTGCTGGTCCCGCTATCTCTCCCCTCTCTGCCTCTTTCTATTTAATTATGCTCTGTGAATTTTGGATTTTCCCTCCAGCATTGAATTGGAACGTGAATTATTAAGGTGTGTTTGTATAAATTATTATTGCTAACTCCAGGCATTTCTCCCTCTGACAGACTCTCTCCATCGGTCTCTGCGTCGCTCTCACCCTGCTCTCAGCCTCTGGATTGTGGCCTCCTCTGCTCTCCCCCCTGCTCCTCATCCCTTGTTTTCCTCAGATATTCCAACCATCTCACATGTGTTTTTTATTCTTTTTTTCATCACTCATGCAATCATACTTTCAATTGTTTACCATTTTTTCCGCAGGCAAATCTTTGAAGAATTTACAAACTTTTAATTTTTTTTTTTTTTTCACAAAACAATGGACACTTGGGAGTGTAACGATTCATTTTAACAATTCGATTTATATCATAATTTATAGTCGATGATATGATTTATTGTTTCACATTGAACAATACAATTCACTCACCTAAAGTCGATCCAGGACATTTTTAGGCAGAAATTAACCGGGATATATCGGTAAAGTTTTCCAGATAACTCGCATTTCTTTCAAGACAACCAAGTATAAATTAAATATGCGATGGAGCCAGATCCAGTTTAATTTATAGTTTGCAATTGTGTTAAATTTCTCATCTTAAATTATATTATATCAGGAAATAGATCATTTATATTTTGTATTTTTATTATCGAGATTCAGATTTATTATGACTCCTCCTGCAGAAATCAGTGGTCACCTGTAGTCTCAGGTGGAGCTCAGGGTGTTTTAGAGACAGCGACAGGGAGGAGGTTTTTGGAAAGTGCAAACTGAAATTCAAGACTTCTGAATGAAACACGTTTGGATACAGAAGCCAACGAGTATTTCTTACAAAATACTTCCACAAAGGCTAGTGTGATCGTCTAATATGTGTAAAAACAAAACTTTCATAAAGTTCCACATCAAAATAATAACATTATTAGAACATTCTACCACACTGTATTATCAGGGTTTTTAAAAAGTTAAATGTTTCAACACATTGGAGAGTAATGATCATTTTTTGCTGTGATGGTCATTTTTACGTTATAGCAAAATAAACTTACTGTACCTGAATCCAAATGGTATTTTCCAATATCAATAATTGATTAAATTATTAAAAAAAAAACAATTTTATGTCTTAATTTAACTAACAACTTGCCTCAGACTGATCGATCTGGTTGGATTATAGGAATAGAAATTGATTAATTGATTAATCGATTAATCAATTAATTGTTACACCTCTAGAAGTACCTCTAATGTAAATTTTGAAATGTTTAAACTTTCAAAAGTGTGCTTTCGTATTTAAGACTTCATATTTAAACGTGTGAATACAAGAACTGAGGATCGCAGGAATAGAAATCAATCAATCGATTAATCGTTACACCTCCAGAAGTACCGATCTCCTCTAATGTAAATTTTGAAGTTTGTAAAATTTCAGAAGTGTGCCCTTCGCATTAAAATCTTCACTTTTAAGCATGACGTGAATGCAAGAACTGAGGATTGTTGGAATAAAAATCGATCAATCGATTAATCGATTAATCGTTACACCTCCAGAAGTACCGGTTTCCTCTAATATACATTTAGAAATGTGTAAACTTTCAAAAGTGTGCCCTTCACATTTAAAACCTCACATTTAAACATGAAGTGTGAATGCAAGAGCTGAAAAAAATGAAATATTCGTTGTCTTGCAGGTAGTAATCTATAAGTTTTCTCTTCCCTGTGGGCTTCTGGCCATCAATACTGCATCATCTCCTTCATTTACCATCTCCCCGCAGTCTGCAGCATGTATAGACTCATTTCCTCTGAGGAATACATATACATATGTACTGAGCCAGGATCTCACTCCCAAACTCCCATGATACCCACGCATCTCCTCAATCCATAACCGTCTTCGGTTCTTTCCTATTCGGCAGGATATCCATACAGGTGAATCCTCCTTTCTCTCTCCCACCTCCTGCCTGCTCACACACACACCTATCCACTGTCTTCTCCTCCTCCCTCCTGCCCCACCCACCTCCTCTTTCTCTCTCTGCTCTGTGTTTTGCTTCGGCGCAGTAATTTTCCGTTTGATTTCGGAGGTAATGCATTTTTTACAAATCAAAGAGGAAGCCAGGCTGCCCTTCTCCTCCTCCTCCTCCTCCTCTCCTTCTTCTACTTCTCCATCTCTCTTTCTCCTTTTTTTTTTCCTCCCTGCCCAGTCTCCCATTCTCTACCCCTCCCGCCCTGTTTGGCCCCCCAGGCCAGAGAGGAGATAAAGGAGCCCCCATCATTTCCTTGTTAGTTTTGATTTGGGCAGCACAGGGCTTTCAAGTTCCCCCCCATCACCCCCAGAAACATTATAACTAGCAGCCCAGGGAATACAGTTCCTCATTCACGCACTCTCCTGCAAACACACACATGCATGCGCCGACTGGCAGGCACAGACTCGCAGATTGCAATAGATCGCAGCGTCTCAAACAGATACGGCACAAACGCAGTCTGCAGGTATTCAGGCAGCCGTCGCGCACACAGCGAGCGGCGGCGCACAGAATAAGACATGGAGCCCATAGATATCGACTGAATCAGTATCGACACACTAACGCACGTCTCAGCGGCACGCCGAAAGAGAGAATACACTTTGTTTACTGAAAACGCTGGTGCCAATGCAGAGAAGAAGTGTAGGTAGACAAGAATCCTCTTTTTGTGCGGTTGTGGACACAATAGTTCAAACAAAAGACTTTTTCTTCACAAAAGGTCATCTATAAAAGCAGCGGGAATGATGGATCACACAGTTAGCAGTGTTACAATAGTAAAAGGCATAAAAGGAGAGCCTAGTCGCTCTACACAGTGTCATCTTGATAGAAAAACAACAAAAACAGCGCTCAAAGAAAAGTGCCTCTTCACATGTTGCACAGTGTAGGTCTGCAAAAGAAACTGCTGCTGGAAACCCACCTGAGTTGATGAGTCAGAGGTTCTGATAGTTCATCCCGCTGTGTTTTGGGGACTTAACAGGAATGCACGGAGGCTCAGATGTTGGGTCTGGTTCATTTTCAGAAAGTAGGGGCCACTATTTTATAATTAAAGCATTTTAGTGGAAATTTAAATGTCAAAAAAGCCAAAATTTAAAGGTTAATCCAAATGAAAATTGTATTTTTAGTGTTTATTACACGTTCTTGTGGCAATTTCTGAGACATAGGGGATGTATATACAGAAAACAAAGCTTAAAATTGCATTTCTGAGTATTATTCAAATAGTTGTTAATCAGGAGCAGACAAAAAATGCAGTTAAAAAATTAAGGTATATTTGTGACGCTCCATTCTGATGCATCCACTTGCAGACAAATAGATCCATATACGTCTTGGTTTCCTCTTTTAAGCTGGCATCTGGCTCAAAACTGTATGATTGGATAGCTCCAATATTCACCATTTTTGATGTTAGGTCAGGAATGTGAGGGGGTGTAAGCTAGTTGTGTGGGTGATGGGAAGTGGAGGTGGGGTTACTCTGCATCAACAATCCTGCTCAGAGGCAAACTTCTAATGAACTACTGCCACTCTGCAGACACTATGTCCTAGAAAACAACTTTTTTTGGTTAAAAAAAAATCAAAATTAAAATGGAGGGAATGCTTTGAAAGTAGATCAAAACATAATCTGTATGTTTTGTACAGATTAAGAGAGAACCTTTTTGACAGCTACATTGCCTGATTATTGCGAATTTAGGACTTTTTTTAGTTACATTTTTATTTTCTTTTATTATTCCCTTTCAAACTTGTGCAGTCAACATATTATCTGTTATTTTTGTGACAGTGACACCTTCATCACCCCGAAAATGGCAAGAGTAAATGCCTGCAGACAAGATGGAGAGTGACATCATCGGCCCAAAATGGAAAAAAAACTCTAATCTCAACCCAGAAGTGTTCCAAATTGTAAAAAGAAAGAAAAAAAACTTTTGTTAAAGCTTAAAACAGGAAAAACTGCAACTGTTAGTGTCAGGAGATAAAATAAAGTTTTTTAGAGCGATGTACTTTCAGTTCCGGTTGAGGACTTCTAGTTTTGGAGCTTTGAAAAAACTTTGCCTAAGAACAAGGTCTATCACAGCCATAAAGACCTCACCTCTGTCCATAAGACATGCATGAACAGATTTCAGTTAAATTATTACATTTGAAAAACTAAAACGTTTTTAATTAGAGTCAGGTCAGAGAGATATAGTATTACCTTTCCATCAAACTCATTTTGACAGGTGACCTTTGACCTCCACATTCCAAAGTGATGACGTAACAATTTGATATCAATTTGATATCAAATTTATATAAAGTTTATATCAAATTGATATAAAGTTTATATAAATTTGATATCAAATTGCTATGTCATCACTTTGGAATGTAGAGGTCAAAGGTCACCTGTCAAAATGAGTTTGATAGAAAGGTAATACTATATCTCTCTCAGGTCGTATTCTACCAAATCTTGGAATGTAAACCCCAAATCATCTCAAATACAGTTCTATTGATATTAGTTTGATATTTTGTGTGTCTGATTTGCTCCTCTGTCCCATTAGTTGATGAACTTTCATTAAATATAAATATAAATTTTGACTATTTGAGTGATTTTTCAGTTTCAATCCATTAGCAGAGCTGCTGTCCTTAAAGCCACGGTTTGCAGGCCACTGATGGGAGGTGTGAGGAAAGTACTGTAACTATGATTTTGAAATTCTGCAGAGTGACTGGGCTGGAAGAGCGAAGGAGCACCGCTTGACATTCAGGCAACATTATGTCTCCAGTGCTGTCTAAAGAAGGAAAGAGTGATGGGCTGCGATATAAAAAGATGGAATACTATGAGAACATGAAGAGCTGGCCTCTCCCGCTTTCTTTTTGTACGAGATGAAACGGACTCAGTATATCTGTCTCATCTTCCTTTTTCTGGTTACCCCTAAAAAAAAAAAAAGGACCCGACTGAACTCTCTCCTTCTCAATTCCTCCTCTCCCGCACCATCCGTCTCCCCCCTCTCTGTTCCTCTCCCTGGTTAGCTCTGACACACTGGTCAGCCTCGGGGCGGAAGAACTGAGGGACTCTGCGATGGGTTTGTTAGAGGAGATGGAAAGGAGAGCAGAAACGAGGAGGGGAGAGACAGAGAAAAGGAAAGGGTTGGTCAAGGGGGGGGACGAACCTGCAATTCAAGCGCTGAAGAGAAAAGTCAATGTTGAATTGAATTACAGCCCCAGATAATTATTCACTCTGGGGTAAATCTTTGCCTCAATGAGAAAAAAAGAAAAAGTTTATGTATTATTTACATCTATTTTTCATCAACATATTCAAAGTTGGAATAAAAGTATGTTTTAGTGTTGACTTTTTGTGTGTTTAATCCAAATTAATCTAAAGATTTGGGGATTTCCTCTTGAGTGATAAACTTCCAATTTTAATTTGAAAAAAAACAAAAAATTTTTTCAATTACTTTTCCTGTTTACACAGTTTGATGTGTTTTTTTTGTTGTTGTTTTTCAGCACTTTGAAACTCTAACAATAAAATATTTCTCTAATTTTACATTTGGGTCCAATATTAAAAATGATTCTGATGTTTTTTTGTTGCTTCAATTTTGTGCCATGAATGATTTTACTGTTATTATGTCAGTTTTAGACATTTTTAATCAAATCTACAGAATTGTATTACAATTTTTATTCGTAAAAACCCAGAAACTAAGTTTCCGTGTGATCACTCCTGCATCTTGAGCTCCAAACACGTCATGTGAAAAGGTGAAAACCAGTTCAGCCCGGGTAATAGGAACAGACAGCAGCGCAGTTCTGTCAGTCTATTTAACCAAGATGTATAGTTACAGGAGCTCTGAGGCTCTCTGCTTGTTCTCCTACAGAGCACATATTACACCACACTGCAGGTGCAAACCTAATACTGAGTCCTCCACACTGAGACAGACTATCATCTGACAGCAGCACCCAGCCAGACTACCATCCAGCCAAATTTAGTTTGAAAGCTACAGCTCAGAGATGGGATAGGAATTATCAAGAGGCTTTTTAAAAAGAATTTTCCCCATAGATCAGGAAAACAAGAAAATGCCAGATTTTTTCCAATTAGAATAGAATAAAACTTTATTGATCCAAAATTGTTATAAATGTGCAATTATAGTAAAATCTGCATCAAAAACTCACAAATATTCTGTCATTTGAAGACACAATTTTTTTAATTTAAAAAAATTCAATTTGAAATGTTTTTCTTTTGTGGACTACTTTCAGTCGCGGAGGAACACACGTGTTGCTCGGAAAAGCATCAACTTGATTTCCTGTTTTAATGTGACACTTTATTTAAAAAATATATGATAAATTCGATGATTTTGAGGAGTTTAGATGCAGTTGTTGTTCTAATGAAGAAACTTTTCCCCTGTCTTTCCATGGAGGTGAGAACTCCAACAACAAGTTGAAGAGGTGAGATGACGCGCGGATGCCGGCCGGCCGGCCGGGCGCGTGAATCGGCATTAGTATGATATAGGAGGCTGGCCTTAAGAAAATAAGGAAAAGTAGGGGAAAAGGATGGAGAAAAAAGTACCGATCGATAGGGTTAAATTATTCATCGTCATTAATTATCGATCGCTCTCCGCTGCCGGCTCGTCCGCCTCGCGCCAGAGTTGAAAGGAGGGAAAGCGCGCTTTATTAAAACCGGCTCGAGCCTCATTGTTTCATGTCCCGCGGCAAAGAAAAAGCTCGAGTTTGGCTCTG